>NC_064287.1:7575366-7749589 GCF_019186545.1 Solanum stenotomum | reverse complement strand
CTTTTAGAATGTTCACTGGAATTCTCAGGTTGCAGTGCCATTGAACAAGTAACAGAACACTTACTACCTTTTGATTCATCAGTGGCAAAAAGTTGTATTCCAGTCAAAGAGCACCTTAATTTCTTCGAACTGGTGTCATGTGTTGAGGGAGAATTATCCTTCATTGTTGAACCCGAATCCCTTTTGGTAGGCTTCACAGCACAACTTCCGATGTCTCCAATTTGCAGATAGCGCATAACATCCTTTTTGGAACGAAATACATATCCATACACTGTATCTGTGTAATACAGGTCCTTTTTTATCACACGAGCATTTTTTCTCATTCTGAATTCTGTTTTCCAGCCTGGTGGTAATCCATCCACTATTTAGCTTCTTTGCTCAGAAAAGACTGATAAGAATTTCCAGTTCCTACTGTATGATCGTTTTGCTGGAAAAGTAGTTCCTTTTCCCAACCTGGATTTTAGGTTTTAGGGTTTAGGGTTTGTGATTTAGGGTTTAGAGTTAAAATTTTAGGATTTAGGGCTTAGGATTTAAGGTTTAAGGTTTGGATTTAGAGTTTAGAGTTTAGAGTTTAGGGTTGTAGCTTCAAGGTTGAGGGTTTAGGGTTTTAAATTTAGGGTTTAATTATTAGGGTTTAGGGTTTAGGGTTTGGATTTAGAGTTTAAGGTTAGGGTTTAGGGTTGAGGTTGTACAGTTTAGGGATTTGGGTTTAGGGATTCTTTTTTATTTGAATGCCGTTGGAGGGGTAGGGGCTGAGTATCACCCCCAGGCCTTAGCATTAATAAAAGCAAAAATTTACAAAGAGGGGGACATAAACGTTACCTCCGCTTAATGGTGGTACAAGAGTTGGTAGCCTACTAAGTATCCTTAGTAGGTTCTCCAACGCCTCCCCAAACTAGATAAGAGACCTATATTCTATGCACCTATATGAGAGGACTCCTCTCGATACACAGACTCTAGGGAAGCATAAATGAGGGAGACTCTCCCCTTACAAAGGAAAGATGAAATAAATAAACTATCCTAGCTAGGTGGCAGACTAATACGAGATGACAGGAGGATAATCCAAAAGAAGGCCTGAAGATGTTCATGGTCCTTCATAAGTCTTCAAAGATAGGAATAATTCAAGGTGGTTCCTTGATTCTTTTCAATTTTCTTCTTCTGAAGCTTGCCACACCTACTAGGTCTTGTTGGAAATATGCTAATGCAAGTTTGTGGAGTTGCTGAATGTTGAAGTATACTTGAGGAGTAGTAATCTGGTGGCTGTGTTTACAGAGTACATCTGAAAGTGTGAATGCATTCGAAATGTTCATGTTGAGTGACAAGTTGGTGAAGCTGCTGCATCTGGGAAGAGATGTTCCAGGGGGCTGCCGTGTTGTTCCTAAGCCAATCCACCAGCAATTGGGAATCAACTTTAAGAATCACTTGATTATATTTCATATGTATGCATCATGTTAAGCCAGAAATCGCAGCTTCCACTTCGGCTTGATTGTTTGTTCCTCTCCCCAAAGGAGTTGAAAAGGCCAAGGTAATTTCGCGCAGATGGTTCCTGATGACACTCCCTGCTCCTATGCTGCCCGGGTTACCCAAAGCACTCCCATCCATGTTAAGTTTAACCCACCTATATGGAGGTTTAGTCCACTGCACAGAAGTAACCTTGGTGTCTTGGGTACACTTTTCAATGATAGTACATAGCTGGTTCCACCTTAAAGGCCAAGAGATATATGGAAAGACTATGTGTAGTATCTTGAAAGTGTCCAACAATATTAAATGTTTCACCCTTGCAATGTTGGATTGCTTGCCGCCCTACTTTGCAGCACACCTATTTTTCCACAAGTTCCAACAAATAAAGATTGGGGTGGATTGTAGAATGAGTTTGTGTGCTTCATTGTTATGAGTAGCACTCCACCATCTCATGATCATGTTTCTAAGAGGCAAGTAGTTTGTTGGGATGCCAAGCAAGATCGCAAAGTACCTCCAAACACTTTTGGCAAAGTTTCCTGAATTGAATGTATGCTTGATAGTATTTGTACCTAGAGAGTGGTAGCAGTGACAGTCACTAGGTTCAATTCCAAAGTTCGAAAGCTTTTCATTGGTAGGGAGTTTGCCCCTGATTGCCCTCCAAAGTAAGAATGAGCACTTAAATGGAATTTTTGGATGCCAAGTGTAGGTATTGATCTTTGTTTTTTCCCTTTTCTCTCTAATACTATTCCATGAAGATGCGACGGAAAACAGACCAGTGGTGTTGAGTTTCCACCCTGCTTGATCAGGCTGGCCTTGCTGGAGATGTATTTGCGTGGATAAAATAATATGTACCTGGCTTGGAGGAGCTTCCTATAGCACCTTAGTCATGTTCCATTGTCCATCTTCAATAAATTCCAAAACAAAATCATTGTTGAACCCGTTGCTGTTAGAGGAGTATTGAGCTAACGGACCTACTCCTAACCAGTTATCCCACCAAAAAGAGCAGGATCCATCTCTGATTTTCCATTGGATATTGCTCTCCACAGTGTGCTTGTTCTTCATCATCAATCTCCAAGCTTGTGAATTCCCAGTATCCCATTTTTTACTTATATGATTGGATCTTTGGCAATACTTTGCCTTAAGAAATTCAACCCAAAGTGTATGCTTGGATCTAAATATCCACCATTGTTTGAATTGTAAAGCTTGACAAACATCTCCCATGAGCCTAACTCCAATTCCCCCCTCATCATAAGGAAAACTTAAGTTCTTCCATGAGGACCAATGGTATTTTTTCTTGTCATTCCTCCATCCCCAGAAAAAGTTAGCCATGATGCCTTGGATTTGCTTGATTATAGTGGAGGGAGGTGTAGTAGCTGATAAGATGTGAATAGGGAGTGATTGTAACACATGCTTGATCAAAGTTACTTTTCCCCCATAACTTAGCATCTTAGATTGCCAACCTGTAATTCTATTCACAACTTTTCTTGTAATTTCAGAGAAATAGATGATCTTTGGCCTACCAGTAAATAGAGGACAACCAAGGTATGTGAGAGGGGCTTCTTTCAAATGAAAGCCTGTGTATTTTTTTATTCTGTCGCAGGTAGTTCTGAAGGCATTGGGGTGAAGCATGAAATGGCTTTTTGTTTTGTTGATAAGTTGGCCTGAAATCCTCTCATAAGTAGCCAAGCTATGCATGATAAGCTTAAGAGAATGCTTCCTTCCGGAGGTGAATATTATGATATCATCAGCAAAGCTAAGATGGTTGACCTGAGGGCCTTTTCTCTCCATATAAAAACCATGGTAAAAGGGGTTATGGTGCAATCTGTTCAGTGATCTAGACAACACCTCAACACCTAAAATAAATAGGACTGGGGATATGGGATCATCCTGCTTTAGGCCTCTAGTGGAGTGAAAGAAACCATGTCTCTTGCCATTAATAATGATAGAGTACCAGTTGTTTTCCATAATTCTCCAAACCATGTCTATGAAGAATTCATCAAACCCCATTTTCCTGAGGATCAAACAAGTATACAACCAAGACACCCTGGCATATGCTTTTGCCATATCAAGTTTGATCATTACATTGCTTCCAATGGTAGGTTTTTTTATTTGGTGAATAATTTCTTGGGCTAGCATAATGTTCTGTGAAATGCTCCTTCCTTTGACGAAACCTTAATGATTAGGGGAGATAAGACTAGGCAAGATGGGGGCCAATTGAGGCATAAAAGCTTAGAAATAATCTTGATTGTGACATTACTCAAGCTGATTCGTCGAAACTCAGAGAGATTATTAGGATTATTCACTTTAGGGAGAAGGACCAGGCAAGCATGAGTAATGTATTTGGGAAGCATTTCGCCACTTAAAAAAGACTGAATGACTACCAGCAGGTCCTTTTTTATAATACTCCAGCACTTCTGGAAAAAACACCCATTCATTCCATCAGGTCCTGCAGCTGAATTAGGATTCATGGAGTATACAACCTCCTTAAGATCCTCTAAAGTTGGTAGTTTCTTCATCCTATCATTTTGCTCCTGAGTAACCATTCTGGGAATACAATCCATAGGGATTTCATCAATAAGCTTTTCTTCTCCTGTAAATATGTTCTGAAAATGTTCACAGGCAGCCTGTGCAATCTGATCATCACCCTATACCCATTCATCATTGTCATTGTGGATTTTGTGAATAATGAACCTCCTCCTTCTTCCCCTAATCAAAGAATGAAAGTACTTAGAGTTGCCATCACCCTCTTTAAACTACTGTAGCTGAGTCTTTTGTTTAAGAATTAAGTCCTCCAGCTTCATGAATTTGATATATTTTGCATTAATACCATGAAGTTTAGTTCTTTGTTCTTCAGTTTTGTTTTGAATGAGATCTTCTTTTTCCACCCTAACTCTTTCCTCATAGTCTTTGACCTTTGCATAAATATCCCCAAATTGTATTTTAGGACAAGCACTGAGAGTAGAGGCAAGTCTCTTCATTTTCTGATAGAAGGTCCACATGGGATGTCGAGCTATAGGCCTGTTCCAACAATTTGTAATAGTCTCTACAAATGCAGGTTGATCAGCCCAGCAATTAAGAAATTTGAAGTATTTAATATGATTCTCTGGCCTAGCATTCATTTCCATAAGGAGTGGGCAGTGGTCAGACCCCACAGAAGGTAGGTGGGTAATGTTAGTATGAGGAATGATTTGCAACCATCTATCATTAACCATAGCTCTATCCAGCCTTCTTCAAATTCTGAAATTTATACCTCTTTGATTAGACCAAGTGAATTTAGATCCATTAAACCCCAGATCCATGAGTCCACAAGCTTCAATGACTCCAATGAATGCTAGACTTTTTCTCATGTTGTATGGAATGCCCCCGAGTTTTTCATCAGTATCAGTAATAATATTGAAGTCACCAACGGTGCACCAAGGGTTGGCATCTCTAGTATCTGCATTATGAAGTAACCTGTCCCAGAGAGGCTGTCTGAGATAATCTTTGCATTTAGCATACACAAAGGTCTTGATGTAGGTACCAGGAGCTTCTGTGTGGTTGATTTCACAAGTAATTTGTTGATCATCAGTTTCTAGAACCTTGCAAGTAATATCATTTATCCAAAATAACCAAATTTTACCATTGATGTTACTAGTAGCATTATCCATGGCAAGCATACTTTTAAACATGTTTACCTGGGTCTGATCTGAGAATGGTTCTACAATGGCAATCATAGACACATGATGTATATTTTTTAGATTCTTGAGTCTTTCTATAACACCTTAGGTATTGATACCTCTCACATTCCATATAATTGTACTAATCATTGGGATGATCTAGAGGTAAAAAGTCTAGTGTTTGGTCTTTCTGCTGTAACTGGAATGGATGAAAAAGGTGTTTTGAGAGGTAATCTTTCCAGATGCATGCCCCTGGGAGAGAGTCCCTGTGTGTTGGTAAGTTGTTGCAGTTCCTTGTCAAACTCTGTGTCATTATTTGGGCTAAAAGCTTTGATCAGAAGTTTGCTGGTCTCATCATCCTCTTCTTGTGCATTGACAAGAGGATTGTTTTCTTCTAACTCATCTTCAGAATTTTCCACTTCATATTCATCTCTTACTGTCATTGTTGCCTGATCAGGAGGTTTCCCAGGGGTAGGGGTGCTGTATTGAACTTTAAGGGGGATCAAATCCATTACTTGCTCCACCATCATGAATTTTTTACAAGGATTTACTCCCTCTGTATGGTTACCATTTTGGGTCTATTCTTGGTGGTGTTGTTCAGCTTGTTTCTTCTTGATAGCTTCCCTCTTCTTCTTGCTAGGCTTATTCCTACTCTTGGGAGTTTCCACCTGTTTACTAGAGCTTGCTTTGTTTCCCATATCCTTTGCCATAGAGCCTTTGAGCTGATTATTTTCTTCTCTGATGATATGTACCTGTTGACGTCTGTGCTTTGGTGTACTTGTTTTTAATGTTGTTGTGCAACATTTGTAGTGGTAGCAGGGGTTGTGGGGTCAGTCCTAGGGTCAGTCATTTGGTTCTCATGCAAAACACGAGACAACTCCCTCCCCCTAGGTTCCCCTTCCTGCAAGTTAGTGTTTTTCTCCTTTACTACCATCCTCCCTCCAACAACTTCAGTAGTCACAAACAAGGGGATAACAGGGGATGGAACCTCATTATCAACACAGTGGTCTTCAACATCAACAATAACAGGGGATGGGGGAATTGGAATCTGATCACCAGATTCCTCAATCTCAATCACAGGAGTTTTAGAATTCATACCTGTTTATTGTTGTGTTAACTGAATGTGGGAACCTTTAGTCTGCTGTGTCTGTACTTGGCCATTTTGGTTCTTACCTTGGTCCTGGTTTTGTTGGTAGTGTTTGTTGTTTTTTTCCTCGTTTGTATTTGCCATTCTTCTTCTTTATGTGTGACAGCAGCTTCAGTAGAACTGCTTGCATTAATTTTCCTATTTGATTGAGCTTTTTCTTTACCTTCATCTGGTGGCTGATTGCTTTTAGGATTCTAAGTTGGTTGCTTCTCATAATCTTTCTAGTTGGCTTCCAATTCCTTCCTTTGTTTATTGCTTCATCCCTTTCTTTCACTTGACATTCTCCAAGTATATGGCCCTGGTGCTTACAATATAGACAATAAGAGGGAACATCTTCAAAGTCTATGATTTGCCACTTACCTAAGGAAGGGTCTTTTTCTGAGAAACCAAGCCACACATGTTGAGGTCTTTCTTTAGTGATATCTATTTGGACCCTTACTTTAGCAACACTTCCCCTGGTTTTTTGCATGGTTGCAGAATCCAGATATAGAGCTTTACCAATAGGGGACAACAATGGAGTAAGGATATCCATATAGTAGCAATGCCAAGGGAGCTCGGGCAGAGTGATCCAGATGGGCAGCATAGGGGTTTCCTCAGTAGGTTTAAACGTAGGATTCCACACCTGTAGCTTCATAGGGTGACCTTCAATGAACATTTTCTACTTTCTCCAAACTGAAATATGATCATCTTCATTATCCAAATCGATGTAAATGTGCAATCTTAACCCCTCTAGTGAGTTGTGTTTGAGCAATGAAGCTTTTTCTAATGTCCTCCATCTTGGGCATGACATTAATAAATTTATCTACAAGGGTATATTTACATCTTCCCGGCATCTTTTGCATGAAATCCTCTTCATGGAATATTATAGAGGGGTATCCTTGTATAGTAGTAATGATAGGGAGGTTATGTCCATGGGAAGTGCATTTTTGGTTTGTATGGTTTTAAGTCTAGTAGCTAATGATTGGAAAATAGTAGGAGGGGAATGATCAAAGATTTTGGTGATTAGTAGTTTTCATAAAGGGGTTATTGACAAGAGGTTTATTTTGATTTTGTTTTGGACTGATTTGGTTGGATTTTTGTTGGTTGGGTCTGTAGCTATCAAAGTTTGAGAATACTTTGATGGGAGGGAGGATTTTAGGATCTATGTCATGGCCCTTATGGGTGACTTTCCCAATTTGTCCATTCATTTCATTTCCAACAGCCTGCACAGTAACCTGCCCTTTCCCAAGCTCATTTTGGCTACAATGCAATTCATTACTAAGAGTATCATTACGATCAACATCATTTGAAGCAAAGTTAACAAACTTACCTGCCTTCTCCTTGTTGGTGTTGATTGGTTATTCCCGTCCATTGTCTTTACTTTGTTGCATAGTATTTGCATTGATGTTGATTTTATCTTTTACCTTCCACTTGGTCTTCTCCCCTTTGCCATGTTGTTTGTCGTTAAATGTCCCTGTTTGTTCCTCATCATTTGATCGTTGTGCTGCTTGAGTTCCCTTTTTTGATACTTCTTGATTCCCATGCACGTTACCCTCAGTGGCTTCCATTGTGAACAACTTCCCTTGATCTTGTTGTAATGGTTCCCTCATTTGGTTTGATGTGTTTTCATTGCTCTGGTTGTGTCCTTGATTCAACACACTTGTCAGTTGAACTGATTCCAATTCATCCCTTTTGTTTTGATCATAATCCTTTGTTGTATCAAGGCCCTGCAGGTTCGACGATCAAAGATAAATATGTTGTTGGTGAATTAGGTGTTCTGTTACCTTCTCGAGATTGTCCTCAACACAATGAATCATTTGGTGTGACCCTTCATTGCCATTGCTGACCGGAGATCCGATGACTTTGCCAAATTTTAAGTCGCTGGAGATTTCACCATCAAAATGATCCGAGATTTCAGTAAGATGTACTCCTTGGCCTGGGGATGATTCCCAGTGGTTGAAGTTTCATTTATCTCATCGGAAGTTGGTCAAAATCGAGGGCGCACATCCGGCGTTCTCACGACAATTTCTCCAAAAATTGCCTTCACAGATCTCTTGATTTGTGCGATGGAATTGTTTGATTTTTAGACTGTAGATAGATCTTTAGATGTAGATTCATGATTCCGAGTTGAATTAACAGGAATCATTCCAGATTGTTCTAAGGACATAAATTTTTGAGCCCAGTCCAACTCTTCTTCTGAAATTGCGACGTGGATCGCTTCGATTCTTCGCAATTTCCAAGATTTGTTTGATGAATCTGATGAAGCGCCCTATTGGGGTTTGTCCATGTTGGAAATGCGCGTCGATTGAGACTGGTCCGGAGGTTGGAGCAGCTTCCCCGGCGGCTCTATGGCCATTCCGATAAACTATTGTAGCTTCTGCCTGGTGAGAGTAAATTTGAGCAAAAATTTTTAGAGAGAGAGAAACAATTGAGAAATGAGGAAGCGATCGATTTAGGGATTATGGATTGGGGATTAGTGTTTAGGGTTAAGGGTTTATGTTTTAGAGTTTAGGATTTAGCGTTTCGGGGGTTTAGTGTTTGGATTTAGGGTTTAAGGTTTAGATTTAGGGTTTAGGATTGAGGGTTTAGGGTTTAGAGCTTAAGATTTAGGGTTTATGATTGAGGGTTTGTATTTATGGTTTAGGGTTTAGGTTTAGGGTTTATGTTTTAAGTTTTTGGGTTTGGGGTTTTGGGTTTAGATTTTAAGATTTCAGGTTTCGGATTGTAGGTTTAAGGTTTAGGGTTTGTGAGTTAGGATTTAGGGTTTAGGTTTTAAATTTAGGGTTTAGAATTTAGGTTTAAGGTTTAACATTTAGAGATTAGGATTTAGGATTTAGGGTTTATGGTTTGGGATTTAGGGTTTAGGGTTTAGGGTTTAAAGTTAAGGATTTAGGGTTTAGGTATTAAGTTTAGTGTTTAGAATTTAGGTTTAGGGTTTAACATTTAGAGATTAGGATTTAGGATTTAGGGTTTATGGTCTAGGTTTAGTGTTTAGAGTTATGGTTTAGGGTTTAGGGTTTACCGTTCATAGTTTAGTATTTAGCATTTAGGGTTTAGGGTTTAGACTCTATATTTAGGGTTTAGGGTTTGGGGTTTAGGTTTAGAGTTCAGGGTTTGTGGTTAAGGGTTTACGGT
This sequence comes from Solanum stenotomum, assembly GCF_019186545.1. Lineage (NCBI taxonomy): Eukaryota > Viridiplantae > Streptophyta > Magnoliopsida > Solanales > Solanaceae > Solanum > Solanum stenotomum. Next base: position 7,740,211 of record NC_064287.1, on the reverse strand, counting down.
TTAGGATATATGTTTTAAGTTTTAGGGTTTTGGGTTTTGTATTTAGGTTTTCACATTTTGGGTTTTGGGTTGTAGGTTTAGGGTTTAGGGTTTATAGGTTAGGATTTAGTGTTTAGGTTTAGGGTTTATAGTTTAGGGATTACGTTTAGGGTTTAGAATTTGGGTTTAGAGTTTAGGGTTTAAGATTTATAGATTAGGATTTAGGGTTTATGGTTAAGGATTTGTGTTTAGATTTAGGGATTAGGGTTTAGGGTATATCATTCATAGTTTAGGATTTAGCGTGTAGAGGTTAGGGTTTAGAGTTTAGATTTAGGGATTAGGGTTAAGATTTAGGGTTAGGTTTTATGGTTTAGGGTTTAAAGGTTAATGTTTAGAATGTAGGATTTAGGGTTTTGTGTTTAGGTTTAGGGTTTGGATTTAGGTTTTATAGTTTAGGGTTTATTGTTTATTGTTTAGGGTTTAGGTTTATGTTTTAGGGTTTAGCGCAAGAGTTTAGGGTTAGTGTTTAGGGTTTAGGGTTTAGGGTTTAGGATGAAGGTTTAGAGTTTTGGCTGAAGGGTTTTAGTTTAGATTTTAGCGTTTAGGGTTAACAGTTTAGGGTTTAGGGTTTCGAGTTGAAGGTTTAGGGTTTTTTTTTAAAGAAAAATTTAATGACCCTTGGGGGGGTCAGGGGCTTAGCAACACCCCCAGGCCTTAACATAGATAATAAAAAGCAACATACAAGGAGGGGGACATAAACCTTACCTCCGAACCTAGGGTGGTACAGAAGTTGGTCTTCCTACTAAGGATAACTATCTTGTCCCCATTTCTATAAAGTGAAACCTAGTAGTAAGCACCTAAAGAGAGGACTCCTCTCATACAAAATACTAGGAAACATAAACAAGGGAGACTCTCCCCTTACAATGAAGAAATAGAATAAAAACAAAATGTCCTAGAGGAATTATTATATTTAACTGATAAATAATTCAAAAGGATTAATTCAAAGTAGACGCTTCATGGAGGTTGTTTAATCCTCTTCAATTTCTTTTTTCTGAAATACGATACTCCTATTTTTTCTAAAAGATAGCTCTTTTTGACAATTGGTGGAAATTGTTGGGTGGTGTACTAGTGATGAATCACATCAGTTTTGTGGCTTCTTTTGGACAGCAAATCTGCTGTACTGTTTGCTTCTCTGTATATATGCTGACAACTGAAAAATTACAATTGCCTGGTGAGGTTGATGAGGTCCTGATTACCATGCTGCAGTTGCCAGGGTTGTTTGAGAGTGTGTGTCAGCCATCTTGTAAGCAATTCTGAGTCGATTTCAAGTATTATTCTTCTGTACCCATGCTGTATACACCACTCAATGCCGTGAATAGCTGCTAGAATTTCTGCTTTATTGTTGGCGCCATATCCAAGAGGGATGGTGAAAGCATACACCATGCTACCTGTGTGGTCTCTCAGAATTCCCCCTCCCCCTATCTTTCCTGGGTTGTTGAGAGCACTTCCATCTGTATTGAGTTTCAAAGTGTTGGGAGGAGGTTTTTCCCAACTAACTTGCCAGATTCTGATTTCCTGTTTGCAGAGCTCAACTATTTTGATCATTTCTTGCCAAGTTTGAGGCCATTGAATATATGGATATGTTGTGGTAATTAAATGCTTGATATCCTTGTTAATAAGGAACTTGACTCTAGTAGTGCTAGATTGCTTGCCTCCATATTTTGCCCCACATCTATTCTTCCATAAATTACAACAAATGATAATAAGAGCTGCTTGGACAAACAGTTTATGCACATCATTTTTAGTTTCCATTCTCCACCAGTAGTTGAGAAGATTTCTCAAATATATTTGATCATGTTGGATCCCACAAGGATAAGAAAAATATTTCCAGATGTAGTTAGCAAAATTCCCATTGACAAAAATATGATTGATCTCATCATTTCCAGGTCTATTACAACATGAGCAGCTAGCTGGAGCAGTTCCAAATGTTGTAATTTTCTCGTTAGTTGGAAGCTTACTTCTCAGGGCTCTCCATAACAGAAAATATATTTTGAATGGAATATGTGTGTGCCAGATGAGCTTGCTGAGGTTACTACTATCCTTTTTTTTCCTACAAATATTCCATGTTGAAGAACATGAGAAGACTTCATTCTCATTAGGTTTCCACACTGTTGTATGCTCTACTCCTGCTTGATAATGTATCCTGCAGCTCAGAATTTTTGGAATCAAAAGAGGAGGCACTTCCTGTCTTATTAAAGTCTCATTCCAGGTGCCATTTTCTATGAAATATGACACAGGAGTGTTGTTGAGGCTGGTGATGTTGTCACAGTGCTGAGTTAGCTGCCCTTCACCCAACCAATCATCCCAACAGAAAGGGCTGTTACCCGAGTGAACTTTCCATGTGATATGGGGCTCAATGAGTTTCTTGTTTTTCATCATATATTTCCAGATCAGCGGCTGTCCAGTGTCCCATTTTTTGGCAATAGGATTGACTCCAGAGAGATTTCTTAGTTCTGAAAGTCCACCATTGCTTGAATTGCATTGCAGTGCAGATATCTTCAAGTTTTCTAACTCCAATGCCTCCTTCCTCATAAGGAAAACTTAGAGTTTCCCATGATGCCCAGTGATACTTCTTTTTTTCCTTATCCCAACCCTAGAAAAAATCTAATGTAATTCCCTTGATATAATTGAGAGTAATTTTTGGAAGGAGAAATAGAAGCCATGGTGTGAATGGGAATGGACTGAAGTACATGCTTGATCAAAGTAGATCTTCCCCCAAAACTTAATATCCTTGATTGCCAACCACTGATTCTCTTCACCACTTTTGCCACTAAGTCTGAATAATAGATGATTCTTTGGCCTCCAATATATAACGGACAACCCAAGTAGGTTATAGAGTTGTCTTGCTGACAGAAACCAGTAATCTCCTTAATCCTTTCAATAGTTTCCAGTGTAACATTTGTGGGAATCATGAAATGGCTCTTTGCTTTGTTGACACATTGGTCTGAAACAACTTCATAGGTGCTAAGAGTCTTCATAATAAGTTGTAGAGACCTTCTAGTAGTAGAAGTGAATATAATAACATCATCAGCAAAACACAGATGGTTAATTTAAGGACCCCTAGCTTCCATGTTAAATCCCTTGTAGGTCTGATCATGATGGAGGAGATTAAGCATTCTGGATAGTAGCTAAGCACCTAAAATAAATAGGGCTGGGGATAAGGGGTCTCCTTGTTTGAGTCCTCTAGTCGAGTGGAAAAAACCATGCCGAGAACTATTAACAATGACTGAATACCAGTTATTACTCATAGTTCTCCAAAAAAGATCAATCAAATTCTCTCCAAATCCCATCACCCTCATAGCAAGACAAGTGAATGACCACGACACTCGATCATACGCTTTGGCCATGTCTAATTTAATCACTACGATATCTCCTTCCTGAGGTTGTTTAATGTTATGAATGATTTCTTGGGCCAACATAATATTTTCCGAGATGCTTCTGCCTTTAACAAACACCGACTGGTTTTCTGAAATAAGGTTAGGGTGAATAGGAGCAAGTCTTAAGCAAAGAATCTTGGAAATGATTTTGTTGGTGAAGTTGCTCAAGCTTATAGGTCTGAATTCACTGAGTTTGTTGGGATGTTCAATTTTTGGCAGGAAAAGAAGGCATGCATGAGACATAAACTTAGGCATAATATGCCCACTAAAATAAGATTGGATAGCTGCAAGAAGATCATCCTTGATTATATCCCAATATTCTTGATAGAATTTTCCTCCAAAACCATCAGGACCAGCTGCAGAGTTAGGGTTCATTGAAAAGACAACATGTTTAACCTCCTCCATACTGACCATATCTTGAAGAATTTCATTTTGTTGCTCAGTGACATGTCTTGGTAAGCACTGGAAGATTTGGTCGGCTATTATATTTTCCTATCCAGAAAATATTCCCTGAAAGTAAGTACAGGCAGCCTGCCCAATTTCCTTATCTCCTTGAACCCATTGACCATTATCATCACAAATTTTGTGATTGAAAAGTTTTCTTCTTCTTCCCCTCATGATAGAATGAAAGTATTTTGAGTTGGCATCACATTCCTTAAACCATTGAAGTTGTGTTTTCTGTTTAAGGATATATGATTCCAACTTAACATACTTGATGTATTGAGCATTTATAAGGTGCAGATTAGCCTTATTATCCTCAGAGTTGTTTGTAATAATCTCCTCCTCTGCTGCCCTTACCTGTTCTTCATATTCCTTGACAATGCTGAAAATATCACCAAACTCTTTTCTAGACCAAGCACTAAGAGTAGTAGCCAGTCTCTTCATTTTTTGATGAAGTCTCTACATAGGATTGCCCTGAACAGTTCTACTCCAACATTCTTCAACCGTGTTCATAAATGTGTCACTCTTTGTCCAACAGTGAAGGAATTTGAAGTATTTAATGTGTTGTTCAGCTCTAACAGTAATTTCCATGAGTAAAGGAGTATGATCAGAACCAACTGAAGGCAGATGAGTGATGGTTGTCTGAGGCATCATTTCCAGCCATTTGTCATTAACCATAGCTCTGTCCAATCTTTTCCATACTCTCGCCCTTTCAGATCTTTGAATACACCAAGTGAAATGTTGACCATTGTACCAAATATCAATCAAACCACAAGTTTCAATCACACTAAGAAAGTCAAAGCTTTTATTCATGTTATAAGGCAGCCCCCCTAGTTTTTCCTCAGTGGATGTAATCACATTAAAATCACCAATAGTGCACCAAGGTTCCCCCTTGTTTGAATGGTGAATAAGCTTATCCCATAAAGGTCTTCTAAGACACTCCTTGCATTTTGCATAGATAAAGGTAACATGGAAATTTGCATTGCATTCGACATGTTTTAGTTCACAAGTAATATACTGGTCGTCTGCTTCAAGTATATTGCAACTCATGTCAGAGTTCCAGAAGAGCCAAATTTTGCCATTGTTGTTACAATAAGCTTGCTCTATATTAAGCTGAATTTTGTAAGTGTTTATATGGGAATTATTAGAGAATGGTTCAAGAATTGCTATCATAGAGAGATTATGCATCTTCTTGAGTGATTGAAGTCTTTCAAGAGATCTTTGGGAGTTAATAATCCTAGCATTCCAACATAGTGTTCTGATTATCAAAAAACCTCTACTTCTGGACCTAGTGTTGGGTCTGCTTGATGTAGCAGATGTGTTGGTTTTGGCTTGTTTGGTGTGTTGTCGACCTCTAGGAGACAACCCTTGCTGATCTGGCACCTCTTCAACTTCTTGTTGAAACATGGTAGATCCAAATGCTTTAATAAGATGTATACTTGTCTCCTCCTCATCTTCATCATGTTCATTTAAGGATTGAGTGTCTTGATCAAATTCATCTTCAGATTGTATGTTAGCATACTCATCCTCTGCAGCCTGACAATGTTGAATTGTGTCAATTTTTTGGTGTTGCTACTTATGCTCTTTGATGCTGCCCTGCTTTCCAATTTCTGCCTGCTGTCTCCTTTTGATAGCTTCCCTCTTTTTCTTACTCATTTTTCCTCAGGATTTATTGTTAGGAGTTTTCTTTCCATATTCATCACCAGCATCAATAGTATTCTGTGTGCCCTCACTTCCTGCTGTTCCTTTCTTTTTTAGAGTCAGATTGTTTTTTCCAACATTCATACCCTGACCTTCCTGCTGTTCTGATTCTTCAGCAGTTCTTACATGTTTCTCTGTACTGTTAGCTTGTTTTTCATGAGGATTATCAGGACCCTGAGTCTGTAATTCTTTGTGACTTTCCTCTACATGATGACTTGCATTGACATTATTTTGAAGAGTGGTTGCAGAGGCTCTAAGGTATCTATTAAGGTCATTGTGAACCCCCTCATGCAGAACATGAGTCAAATTCCCCCCTTTGGTTACCCCTTTCCTGCAAGTCAATTGGTTTCTCCTTACTTCCCCCATCCATACCTCCATCAGCTTCATCATCAATACAGTCATACTTAACACTGGGATTCTGGGGATTGGGGAGATTTGAGTCAATACATGTGGTCTTCTTGCTTTGCTACTGAAAAGGTGCAGTATGATTTGTGTGCATATTTTTATGCACTTGATTTTTTGGATTTTTTGAAACATCCTCTGGGGCAGTTTTTAATTTTGTGACTACATTTTCTTTTGTTTGTTGAGGCTCATTTCCATCCTGATTGTTGGGTTGTTCCTGTGTAACAAGATCAATAAAATTATTATGTGTGAGGATAGTATTCATACCTGTCTGTTTGTGGTTTTGGTGGACTGCCTGATTGTGCATTCCTTTCTGTACTGGCTGTTGGTTGATGTTGTTTTTCTTTTCTGTTTGTCATTGCTCTTCTTGTGCCTGTTGTGCTTCCTTTTGCTCTTCCTGCTTCCTGTTGTTTATGATCCCTATCCTTGAAATTTGATCTCTATGAGGTGCATGTTGTTGTTCCTTGTTTTCAATTTCTTTACCACTCTTATTCTTTCCTTCCTCCTCTACTTCTCTTCTTTTTTTTTGGTCTTCATCCTTTTGCTTAATGTTGCATTCATAATCCATATGTCCTTGATGCATGCAATAGAAACAGTAGGGAGGTACATACTCATATTCAATAGTCTGCCATCTTTCATCAGTTAGGTCACCCCCTTTGTAACCCATCCAAACATTAGGAGGTCTCTCTTTAGATAGATCAATTTGAACCTTCACCTTAGCTTTACTTCCCCCCGTTTTCTGGATAGAAGATGAATCTAGGTAGAGAACCTTTCCAACGGGTATAAGCAAACCATTCACATAGTCTTTGTTATAACAATGCCAAGGCAGGTCAGGTAGAGTTACCCACAAAGGGACAATTGACGTCTCAACTTCAGGTTTAAATTAAGGTGTCCAGGCTTGTATTCTCATAAGCTGGCCTGCTATACTCATCCTTTGCTTAGTCCAAACTGTGTTGTAGTCCAGCTCATTGTCTAAATCTATAAAAACATGGCTTGCATTGTAGTGATTAATCTTGACCCCTCTTGATAACTGAGTTTGAAGAATGAAACTTTTTCTAATGAGTTCTACCTTAGGCATAGTGTGAGTGAATTTTCCAATCAAGGTACATTTACATGTTTCAGCAAGGGGTCCCAAAACTTCCTCTTTTACAAAGATTACAGCTGGTAGACCCTGTTTGGTGGAGATCTCAGGAGTGGTGAGCTTGACGAAATTATCAATTTTCGATTGGTTATGCCTAAGTCTGGCAGCATAGGTTTGGACCATAGTGTACGGGGCATGTTTAGGTATGTGCTCCTTCTTGTTAACATTGGTGTTGAGCAAATCATGTTTCTCATTATGTTGAATAGGTTTGATCACAGGTCTAGTCCTTTGATTGGGATTTTGAGGCTCAAAATGGCTAGAGACTTTAGGATAGCCATTACATGGTTGATGCTGCTCAGTATTGGACTTACTAGATGTATGTTGTTGTTTTTCTTTAGCTTGCCACACCTAGTTGCTGTGTTGCAAATGCTAGATGTTAAATTTATGGGAGTGACCATTGGTTTGTACATGTATTTGCCCTTTGTTTACAACATGATGCTTATTTGCATTTTCATGCAAATGAGTCTTCCCTTTATCCTTATCATTAGTGTAAGTAAGACTAGTTTTAGAGGTTATACCTAGTTGTTCCTTGGCTGTTGTTTGCTGTTTTTCGAGTACTCTATTTGGTGTATTGCCTTGGATGTCCTGCTCATTTGCCTTAGTGTTTTTTCTTTCATTCTAGGATCATTATCTTGAATGAAGGAGGTATTATGATGTGCCTCTTAAACCTGCTGCATCTCCTCCATATTGTGACTTTGCTCATGCTCCCCTGCATTCACTTGAAAAGAGAAATTAGTAGATTTAGAAACTTCACTTACCTGGTTTTGGTGAGAGCTCTCAATTCTTCCAGTAATGATCAGTGCACTTTCATCATCCACATTTTGAGGTGGTGAAATCACTGCTCTTCCAGTCAGTCTTCCATCCTTGTGCTCAGTATGTATTTTTGCCAAGTTTGCTCTTGTTTCAACATTCAGGTTGTTGGGAACTCGTTGTACGTCTCTTAGATGTACATTCATGTTGTTATTCTCCAGACACTCCTCTTCTCTTTGTTTTTCATTTCCATGGTTCATCGGAGCTCCGGTGATGTTGCCGGCAATATCATTCCCATTAATTTCACCATTAAAATTACTGGAAATTATATGAAGTTGTTCTACAAACACAGGGGAGTAATATTGAATTTTGCAGCTCGAATCTCTTCAATGGGGCCTCGTTCTTGAAAGCGCGATTGGGGTGATTCGCCTGTGAATCTCCCAGAAATTGCCTCTCAATTTCTCGCAAATGGGAAGGTGGATTCAACTAATTTTTGAGTATTATGTAGATCTTTGGATTGCGAATCACCTTCAACACTCCTTTGAACTTGAATTTTACCAGAGGAAGCCATGGATATAAAAAAAATTTCCCAGTCAAACTCCCTTTCCGAAATCGCGACATGGATCACCTCTTCTCTTTGCAAATTCGAGGAGTTGTAGGATGAATCTGAGGACGAGTCTTACTGGGTTTTACTAGTGTTAGGACTGTGCATCTTTTCCAGTTGGTTCGGCGGTCTGGGGAGCTCTACCGGCGGAGTGGAAGCCATTCCGGCAGTGCTGGTAGCCTGGTGAAAATTATCCATTAGGCTAAGTCCTTTAAGAGCATTTTTGAGAGAGAACTTAGAGAGAGAAAAAAATTTTGAAATGAGGGGGCGATAAGGTTTAGAGTTTAGGGTTTAGGGTTTAAGGTTTAGGGTTTAGAGTTTAGGTTTAGAGTTTAAGGTTTATGGTTAAGTGTTTACATTTTAGGGTTTTAAATTTTGGGTTTAATTTTTAGGGTTTAGGATTAGGGTTTAGGGTTTAGGGTTTAGGGTTTAGAGTTTAGAGGTTTTGGTTTAGGGTTTAGGGTTTCAAGTTGTTGGTTTAGGGTTTAGAGTTTTTTGTTTAGGATTTAGGGTTTGGGGTATAGTTTTTAGGGTTTTGGGTTGTTTGTTAAGGGTTTAAGGTTTAGGGTTTAGGGGTTAAGATTTAGGGTTTAGGATTTATAGTTTAGGATTTAGGGATTATGGCTTAGGTTTAGTGTTTATGATTTAGTGTAGGGTTCAAAATTAGGGTTTAGGGTTTAGGTTTAGGGTTAGAGTTTAAGTTTTATGTTTTAGTGTTTAAGTTTCAGGGTTTGGATTTAGGGTTTAGGGTTTAGGTTTGTAGTTTATGATTTAGGGTTAAGGGTTTTGGGTTCAAGTTTTAGGGTTTAGAGTTTAGGGTTTTGGGTTTAGGATTTAGGGTTTCGGATTATAGGTTTAGGGTTTCTAGTTGTAGGTTTAAGGTTTAGGGGTTTGGATTTAGGCTTTAGGGTTTAGAGTTTAGGATTTAGGTTTTAGGGTTTTGGCTACCGTTTAGGATATAGGGTTTAGGGTTTAGGGTTTAGGGTTAACGGTTTAGGGTTTAGTGTGTAGGATTTAGGGTTTTGGGTTTTGGGTTTAGGGTTTGGATTTAGGGTTTAGTATTTAGGTTAGGGTTACGGTTTAGGGATTAGTGTTTAGGGTTTAGGGTTTTGGATTTAGGATTTAGGGTTTAGGGTTTGTATTTAGGGTTTAGCGTTTGGGTTTAGGATTTATGGGTTTAGGGTTAGGGTTTAGGATTAAGATTTAGGGTTTAGTGTTTAGGTTTTGGTTTAGGGTTTAGGGTTTACGATTTAGGGTTTACGGTTTAGGGTTTAAGGTTTAAAGTTTAGGGTTTATGGTTAAGGGTTTAGGATTTTAAATTTATGGTTTAGATTATTTTATTAATTTTTTTATTCATTTTAATGACCTTTGGGGCATCAGGGGCATAGCGACACCCCATGCCTTAACATAAATAAATTTCAAAAAAATACAAGGAGGGGGACATAAACCTAGCCTCCGATTCTATGGTAGCTCATGAGTCGACCTACCTACTAAGGTAGAGGTTTAGGGTTTAGGGCTTAGGGCTCAGAGTTTAGAGGTTATGGTTTTGGGTTAATGGTTTATGGTTTAGATTTTGTGGTTTAGGGTTTAGGGTTTATGGTTTATGGTTTTGGGTTTAGGGTTTGGATTTAGGGTCTACCGTTTAGGTGTAAGGTTATGGTTTAGGGTTTAGGGTTTAGGATATTGGGGTTAGAGTTTGGGATTCAGGATTTAGGTTTTAGGGTTTGGATTTAGGGTTTAGGGTTTAGGTTTAGGGTTAAGGTTTAGGGTTTAAAGTTAGGGATCAGGATTAGGGTTTAGGGTTTAGGGTTTTGGGTTTAGGTTTAGGTTTAGGGCTTAGGGTATACGGGTTAAGGGTTTAGGGTTTAGGGTTTATGGATAAGGGTTAAGGGTTTAGGGTTTCAAATTTAGGGTTTAGGTTTTAGGGTTTAGGAGTGGGTTTAGGGTTTAGAGTTTAGGATTTAGGGATTAGGACTTGGGTTAAGTGTTTTGCATTTAGGGTTAAGGTTTAGGGATTAGGGTTTAGGGTTTAGGATTTAGGGTTTAGGGTTTATAGTTTCTATTTAGGATTTAGGGTTCAGGATTTATGGTTTAGGATTAGGGTTTAGGGTTTAAGGTTTAGAGTTTTAGATTTAGGGTTTAGGGTTTAGCGTTCAGTATTAAGGTTTTAGGGTTTAGGGTTTAGAGTTTTGATTTATGGTTTAGGGTTAGGGTTTAGAGTTAAGGGTTTACGGTTTAGGTTTAGGGTTTTGAGTTTAGGATTTAGGGTGTAAGGTTTAGGGTTTAGGGCTTAGGATTTACGGTTAAGGTTTAGGGATTAGAGTTTAGGGTTTAGGGTTTAGGATTTAGGGTTTAGGGTTTATAGTGTGGATTTACCATTTAGGGTTTATGGTTTAGCATTTAGAATTTAGAATTTTGCATTTAGGATTTAGTTTTTAGGGTTTAGGGTTTTGGGTTTAGTATTTTGGATTGTAGGTTTAGGCTTTAGAATTTAGTGTTTAGGGTTTCAAGTTGTATGTTTATGGTTTAGGGGTTACGATTTAGGGTTTAGGATTTAGAGTTTAGGATTTAGGGTTTAGGCTTAAGGTTCCGGATTCAGGGTTTAGGGCTTAGGTTTAGGGATTAAGATTTATGATTAGGGTTTAGATTTTAGGGTTCGCTTTGGGTTTAGGATTTAGGGTTTAGGGCTTAGGTTTATGATTTATGATTTATGGTTAAGGTTTAGGGATTAGTGTTTAGGGATTAGGGTTTAGGGTTTAGGGTTTAGGATTAAGGTTTAGGGTTTAGAGTTTTGGATTTAGGGTTTAGGGTTTAGAGTTCAATAATTGAGTTTTATTGTTTAGAGTTTAGAGTTTAGATTTATGGCTTAGGATTAGGGTTTAGAGTTTAGGGTGTAGGTTTTAGGGTTTAAGTTTAGGGTTTAGGATATAGGGTTTAGGATTTAGGGTTAGAATTTAAGGTTTAAGGTTTAGGGTTTAGGTTTCACGGTTTAGAATTTAGGATTGTGGGTTTAGGTTTTAGGGTTTAGGATTTAGGGTTTTGAGTTTTAGGTTTAGGGTTTAGAGTTTAGGGTTTTGGTTTAAAGGTTTAAGGTTTAGGGTTTAGGGTTTAGATTTAGGGTTTAGGGTTTAGGATTTAATTTTAGGGTTTAGGGTTTTGAGATTAGAATTAGGATTTAGGATTTTGGGTTTAGATTTTAGGATTTAGCATTTAGGGTTTAGGGTTAAGGATTTATTGTTTAGGTTTATGGTTTAGAATTTAGGCTTTGGGGTTTGGGGTTTAGGGTTTAGGGTTTTGGGTTTAGCGTTTAGGGTTTACGGTTTAGGTTTAGGGTTAAGGGTTTACGGTTCACAGTTTAGGGTTTATGGTTAAGGGTTTAGTGTTTTGGGTTTATGGTTTATATTTTAATGTTAAACGTTTAGGGGTTAGGATTTAGGGTTTAGGGTTTAGGGTTTAAAGTTTAGGTTTTAGGGATTAGGGCTTAGCTTAAGGGTTTAGGATTTAGGGTTAAGGTTTAGAAATTAGAGATTAGGGTTTAGGGTTTAGGGTTTAGGATTTAGGATTTAGGGTTTATAGTGTGGATTTAGGATTTAGGGTTTAGGGTTTAGTGTTTAGCATTTAGAATTTAGAATTTTGCATTTAGGATTTAGTGTTTAGGGTTTAGGGTTTAGGGTTTTGGGTTTAGTATTTTGGATTGTAGGTTTAGTCTTTAAAATTTAGTGTTTAGGGTTTCAAGTTGTATGTTTATGGTTTAGGGGTTACGATTTAGGGTTTAGGATTTAGAGTTTAGGATTTAGGGTTTAGGCTTAAGGTTCAGGATTCAGTGTTTAGGGCTTAGGGTTAGGTATTAGGATTTATTTTTAGGGTTTAGATTTTGGGGTTTGCTTAGGGCCATAGGATTCAGTGTTTAGGGCCATAGGTTGATTTCCAAAGGATGCTTGTACCATATTGTGAGAGTCAATGATGTGGAGTCTAAAGTCCCTCCTATTGAGTCTATTCCGGTTGTTAATGAGTTTCTAGATGTCTTCCCAGAAGACCTTCCCGGTGTCCCTCCCGAAAGGGAGATAGATCTTGGTATAGACCTCCTTCCCGATACTCAACCTATTTCTATCCTCCCTTACCGTATGGCCCCGGCGGAGTTGAAAGTGTTGAAAGAGCAATTAAAAGATTTTTTAGAGAAGGGGTTTATTAAACCTAGTCATTCTCCCTGGGGTGCTCCGATTTTGTTTGTGAAGAAGAAAGATGGGTCTCTTAGAATGTGTATTGATTATCGACAACTTAATAGGGTCACCGTCAAGAATAGGTATCCTCTTCCAAGGATTGACGATTTATTTGACCAATTGCATGGGGCTAGTCACTCCTCTAAGATTGATCTTCGGTCAGGGTATCATCAAGTGAAGGTGAGGGAGTGTGATATTCTCAAGACGGCCTTTCGTACTAGGTATGGGCACTATGAGTTTGTGGTGATGTCTTTCGGGTTGACTAATGCTCCGGCTCTCTTTATGGATTTGATGAATAGGGTTTTCAAACCCTACCTTGATTCTTTTGTGGTGGTGTTTATAGATGACATCTTGATCTATTCTCGGGGTGAGGAAGAGCACAGGGGTCACTTGAGGGTTGTACTCCAAAGATTGAGGGAAGAGAAGTTGTACGCTAAATATGGAAAGTGTGAGTTTTGGTTGAAGGAAGTTGCTTTCCTAGGCCATGTGGTGTCGGGGGATGGTATTAAGGTGAATCCTAAGAAGACCGATGTTACTAGGAATTGGCCTAGACCTTTGACCCCGTCGGATATAAGGAGTTTCTTGGGTTTAGCGGGTTATTATAGGAGATTTGTGGAAGGGTTTTCTTCTCTTGCTTCTCCTATGACTAAGTTGACTCAAAAGAAGGCTAAATTTGTGTGGTCGGATGAGTGTGAGGAAAGCTTCCAAACTTTGAAAGAAAGGCTTGTGTCCGCTCCTATTTTCTCACTTCCGGATGGGTTAGAAGGTTTTGTTATTTATTGTGATGCTTCCCGCATTGGTTTGGGTTGTGTGTTGATGCAAAGTGGTAAGGTTATAGCCTATGCTTCTAGGCAACTTAAGATTCATGAAAAAAATTACCCAACCCATGATCTTGAATTGGCCGCCGTGGTTTTTGCTTTAAAGATTTGGCGTCATTATTTGTATGGGGTGCATGTTGATATCTTCACCGACTATAAGAATCTCCAATATGTGTTCACGCAAAAAAATCTTAACTTGAGACAAATGAGGTGGTTAGAATTCCTTAAGGATTATGATATAAGTGTTCACTATCATCCGGGGAAAGCTAATGTGGTGGCGGATGCATTGAGTAGAGTGTCCATGGGTAGCTTGGCTCATGTGGAGGAAGGTAGTAAAGAGTTGGATAAGGAGGTCCATCGGTTGGCCAAATTGGGAGTTAGGTTAGAAGGGGTGGATAGTGGATGACTAGTTGTTGTTGATGGTTCAAGGTCTTCCTTGGTTGATGAGGTGATAGTCAAGCAAGATCTTGATCCTTCTTTGGTAGAATTAAAGGCTTCGGTGAGTAGTAGTAAGGTGGAGGTTTTCTCCCAAGGGGGAGATGGTGCCCTTAGGTACCAAGGTAGATTATGTGTTCCTTGTGTGGATGGTGTGAGGGAAAGAATCCTTGATGAGGCTCATAATTCTTTTTATTCTATTCATCCGGGGTCAACAAAGATGTATAGAGACTTGAGGGATGTGTATTGGTGGGGCGGTATGAAGAAGGACATTGCAAAATTTGTTTCGGGTTGCCATAGTTGTCAACAAGTCAAGGCCGAACATCAAAGGCCGGGTGGCCTAACTCAAGACATTGAGATACCTACTTGGAAGTGGGAAGAAATCAACATGGATTTTGTAGTGGGCTTACCCAAGGCTAGAAGAGGCTTTGATTCGGTTTGGGTGGTGGTTGATCGGATGACAAAGTCGGCTCATTTCCTACCGGTTAAAACTACTTACGGGGCTGAAGAGTATGCCAAGTTGTACATTCATGAATTGGTAAGGTTGCATGGGATTCCTTTGTCTATCATCTCGGATCGTGGTGCCCAATTCACTTCTCACTTTTGGAAGTCATTCCAAAGGGGTCTTGGTACAAAGGTAAAGCTTAGCACGGCCTTCCACCCTCAAACGGATGGCCAAGCCGAAAGAACAATTCAAACCTTGGAGGATATGCTTAGAGCTTGTGTATTGGAGTTGAAAGGTAGTTGGGATGATCATCTTCCTTTGATTGAATTTGCATACAACAATAGTTATCATTCTAGTATCGGTATGGCTCCTTTTGAGGCACTTTATGGTAGACGGTGTAGGTCACCGGTTGGGTGGTTTGAAGTTGGAGAGGTGGCCTTGTTGGGTCCGGATCTGGTCATGGATGCTCTTGAGAAGGTAAGGATGATTAAGGAGAGGTTGAAAACAGCCCAAAGTCATCAAAAGTCTTATGCCGATGTGAGCAGACGGGATCTTGAATTCAAATTGGGTGATTGGGTTTAAGTCCTAGGTATGTCGGTCCTTATGAGATAATAAGAAGGATTGGTAAAGTAGCCTATGAGTTGGGGTTGCCCAAGGAGATGGAATTAGTTCATCCTGTATTCCATGTATCGATGTTGAGGAAATGTGTTGGTGATCCTAATGCTATTGTACCTCTTGAGGTTGTGGGTGTTGTAGAAGATAATTTGACGTATGAAGAAGTCCCGGTTCAGATCTTAGATAGACAAGTTAAAAGGTTGAGGAACAAAGAAGTGGCGTCCGTTGAGGTGCTTTGGAGAAATCAACAAGTGGAGAGTGCTACTTGGGAGGCCGAAGCGGGCATGCAAAGACGTTATCTTTATCTATTCAACTCCACTCAACTTGTTTAGCTATATCAAAAAAATCCATTTCATTTTTCGAAAATACGACTTCATATTCTTGTTTAGGGGGTCAAATTGAGTGGGAAATGGGTCTCACCCAAATTTTAGAGCAACCGTATCAAAATCCGAAATTTCCAAGTGAAGCCTTTTTTGAGGGTCTACTTTGGAGGGTCATATCTCCTAGCACGAAAATAATTGGGTGGCATATAGCATATCCATGGAAAGCCCTTTGAGTAAGCTACCTAACACACTTCGTTTCACCTCATTCGGAGTTCGGACAAAGAAGTTATGCCCATTTTTATAAAATCTGTCCGGCAGGAAATGCAATTTCCATTGAGCGTTTTTACTGTTCACCCGCCTCATTTTTTTTTCTAAGTGTTGGACCATTTTCCAAAGGGCATATGTTATTTTCTATATACAATTAGTTCAATTACCATCTCTAAAACATTTCCCAAAACACCTCTCCCATACTTAGACACATTTTCTCTCAAGTTCTCTCAAGAACCCTAATCCAAAACCTTCCTCAAGATTGAAGAGACTCTTGCTCCAAGTTCCAAGCTTCCATTGAAGACACTCTCAAGACCTTCATAAGAACTCAAGGTATGTGGTGTTGAACTCATGGGTCCTTCCACCCATAGTGCCTAGACTCTATTCTACTCACTAATTCATGGTTTAAGTTAAGATTCATAAATTAGTCTTGTTCCTTGTAATAGTTTCCTGCACATTGAATTTTAAACATGAAAAGTGATTGTTTTGAGCATGTTGTGACTCTAGAACTTGAATCTAAATTTGGAATGGATGTGGAGATTTTCATGTGGTATTGTGGGTGTTAAAAGGTGTTGTTGTAGGTTGTTCACTGGTTTGGCTGCATAATTACTACCCTATTTTCCATGCTCTTTGATTCCATTACATGCCTTCAAGGTGTTTGACAAAATGTCCAACTATGGAGAATTGATGAATCGATGCTTTAAAGCTTGAGTTATGAGATGTATGGCAATCCAGAGATGTGTTGATGACAAACTAAGCTTGTGTATATGTTCATTCCATACGTGAGATTGCATTAGAGCCTAATGGGAATTTCCTATATAAAGTGTTGCATGACCATGCCCGGTCCGGGGGAAAAGAACCGGACAACCATGTGAGAGGTTTATATCTCACCACCTAGGATGCTTGGGGTGTGACCAACATCAACCATGTGAGAGGTTTATATCTCACCACCTAGGATGCTTGGGGTGTGACCAACATCAACCATGTGAGAGGTTTATATCTCACCACCTAGGATGCTTGGGGTGTGACCAACATCAACCATGTGAGGGGTTTATACCTTGCCACCAGGGTGTCCGGGTGTGAACGGCATCCCCCATCCTAAGTTGGGGTTATAGATTGGTTGGATCATGCATACACATATGATATCTACTATTAGTATAGATTTACTTAAACATGTTTTGACTTCACTTTGATCATGCATCCTCATATTGTTATTCATAATGCCTATGAAACTATTTCTTGTATTTCGATTGTGTCCTTGTCTATTGTTGTGTTGCACCCCGCATACTTAGTACATTCCAAGTACTAACGCATATTTTGCCTACATGATGTCACCATGTAGGGACCGGAGCTACTCTTGATCCTTCTCTCCATTCACGTGGCTAGTACGGTGCTTATCCGAGTTTGTTGGTGAGTCCTCAATGATTCGAGGGCTATGTTATGTTTCCTACTCCTATGTTTTGATACTTTAGCTTGCAATTGTATTTTGACCATGAGGGGAGCCGGTAGTATGTCATGGCCCCCGTCCTATCTATGTATGTAGAGGTGTGCGTTGGACAAGTATTTTGTAAATGAGCTTGACTCTTGTTCTATGATGTCTTTTTGAAATGGTTTGCCCTTAGTCCCTATTTCCCATTAATTAATGTTGATTGTACTTCCGCGACCGATGAAGTGTGATGACAAGTTTGAGAGGCTTGTTTGGGGTTCCTTCGGGTTCCTCATTCGCCATGTCACGTCTAGGCCTTAGGCTTGGGTCGTGATATAAGGTTAGTCGACTCATTCCCATACTATAAAGGAGAAACCTAGAACTATGCACCTAAGGAGAGGACTCCTCTCAATACAAAGATTCTAGGAAAACATAAATAAGGGAGACTCTCCCCTTACAAGTAAAGTAAAAGAAAAGACTCAACTAGGGACTATTCTAACGTGAGTGTGACCAAGTTGATGATGACATGATGATCAATGATGGGCGGATTTAAATGAGTTCCAGCTCCATTACAAATCCTTCTTTACAGGAGATGATTTTAAGGCGGTTCCTTAATTCCCTTCAATTTCCTTCTTCTGAAACTAGCCATACGTGTAATGTCTTGTTGAAGATATGCTGTTACGAGCTTGGGGAGTTGCTGCGTATTGAAATAAACTTGAGGGCTGGTCAGCTTATGACTGTTCTTGGAGAGTACGTCTGCAACAAAGTTGGCCTCTCGAAGTGTATGGATACATTTAAGATGAAGGAAATTGGAGGATAGTTGTTATAGTCTTTGCATTTGGGAAGAAATGAGCCAAGGAACTGTTTTATTATTTAAAAACCAGTCGACAAGCAGTTGGGAATCAACCTCCATAATTACCTTGTTATAATTCAATTGAACACACCATGTTAAGCCAAATAGTGCAGCCTCGACCTCAGCTTGGTTGTTGGTTCCTTCACCTAACGGGACTGAAAATGCAAAGAGGAGTTCTCCCTTGTGATTCCTGAGAATACCACCAGCTCCTATGTTGCCTGGGTTATTCAATGCACTCCCATCGGTGTTCAATCTAACCCATTTTTCAGGAGGTTTAATCCAACGGACTGCTGTAACTTTGCTGTCGTGGATGCACTTCTCCAAAAGCTTGCACAGGCTGCTCCAATTCAAAGGCCAAGAAATGTAGGGAAATATACTGTGCAGCAACTTGAAGGTGTCCAGAATTACAAGGTGTTTGACCCTTGCTATGCTTGATTGCTTACCTCCATATTTCTTTGCACATCTATTTTTCCACAAACTCCAACAAATAAAGATTGGAGTAGCTTGAAGAATAATTCTGTGAGCTTCATTGTGATACGGAATACCCCACCATCTCATGATCATGCTTCTCAAAGGCAGGAAATCAGTAGGTATTCTCAGGAAAGTGGCAAAAAACTTCCACACTATTTTTGCCAAATGCCCTGTGTTAAAGATATGTTCAATTGTATCAGAACCTGGAGAATGACAACAATAGCAATCCCTTGGTTCAATGCCAAAGCTGGCCAGCCTCTCGTTGGTGGGAAGTTTACCCCTAATAGTTCTACACAACAAGAAAGAACATTTGAATGGAATGTAACGATTCCAAGTGTAGGAGTTAATCTTGGTTTTAGTTCTTTTTTCTCAAATAATATCCCATGCAGAAGAGACAGTGAAGAGGCTAGTCGAATTGAGTTTCCAGACTGCCTGGTCCGAATTGGTATGTTGTAGTTGTATCTGAGTTGAGAGAATTGTATGCAGCTAGTTTTGAGGAGCAAGCTGAATCAGTTTGTCTACATTCCATTGTCCATTTGCCATAAAATCCGCTATGGTTTCATTGTCGAATCTATGGCTAATAGTAGTGAATTGTGCCAAAGGACCTACTCCTGACCAGTTGTCCCACCAAAATGAGCAAGAACCATTTCTAATTTTCCATTGAATATGATTTTCCACCGTATGTTTGTTCCTCATAAGCAGCTTCCAGGCTTGAGAATCTCCAGTATCCCATTTTTTGCTTATGGGATTTGATCTTTGGCAATATTTAGCTCTTAGAAAATCTCCCCATAGAGTTTGCTTGGTTCTAAAGACCCACCAATGTTTGAATTGAAAAGCTTGACAAACATCTTTCATTTGCCTAACTCCAATTTCCCCTTCATCGTACGGAAAGCTGAGAATTTTCCAAGACGACCAATGATATTTTTTCTTGTCTTCCCACCATCCCCAAAAGAAATCAGCCAAGATACTTTGAATTTGTTTAAGTATAGTAGATGGGGGAAAATGGCCGAGAGAATATGAATTGGCATGGATTGTAGAACATGCTTAATCAAGGTGGCTTTGCCTCCATAACTTAGCAGTTTAGATTGCCATCCTGTGATTTTATTCACAATCTTGTTGATGAGGTCTGAAAAGTAAATAAGTCTGGGCCTTCCAATAAAGATTGGACAGCCAAGATATATAGTAGGAGTTTCTTTCTGATGAAACCCAGTGTACCTTTTAATTCTATCACAGGTAGTTCTGAAGGCATTAGGATGGAGTAGAAAGTGACTACGGGATTTGTTGATGAGTTGACCTGAGATTCTTTCATATGTATCCAGAGTCTGCATGATGAGCTTGAGAGAATCCTTCCTCCCTGAAGTGAAAATTAGAATGTCATCCGCAAAACTTAAATGATTAATCTGAGGTCCTCTCGTTTCCATATAGAATCCATGATATAGGGGATGATGGTGGAATCTATTTATAGATCTAGATAACACCTCAACACCTAAAATAAATAGGGCTGGGGATAATGGATCACCTTGTTTAAGGCCTCTAGTAGAATGGAAGAAACCATATCTTCTACCATTAAGAATGATAGAATACCAACTGTTGGCCATAATTCTCCATATCATGTCAATGAAAATTTCTTCAAAACCCATTTTCCTCAAAATCATACAAATGTATGACCATGAAACCCTGTCATAGGCTTTTGCCATATCAAGCTTGATCACAACATTGCTACCAATAGTAGGTTTCTTAATTTGATGAATAATTTCTTGAGCTAACATAATGTTCTCAGATATGCTTCTACCCTTTACAAAACCTGATTGATTAGGAGAGATCAAACTAGGTAATATATGAGTTAATCTGAGGCATAAGAGCTTGGAAATAATCTTCGTGATGAAGTTACTTAAACTAATGGGTCGGAATTCATTGTCTGTTAGGGTTCTTAACCTTGGGAAGGAGAATAAGACAAGAATGTGAAAAGTATTTGGGAATCATCTGGCCACTGAAAAATGCCAGAATCACAGCCATCAAATCATTCTTGATAATATGCCAACACTTCTAAAAGAAGTACCCATTCATACCATCTGGTCCAGCAGCTGAGTTGGGACTCATGGAATAAACCACTTCCTTGAGTTCCTCCATGGAAGGGATTCTTTTCAAGCTGTCGTTATGTTCTTGGCTGACCATTCTTGGAATGCATTGCATAGGAATTTCATCAATCAATTTTTCCTCACCTGTGAAAATGTGATGAAAGTAGTCACAAGCAGTCTGAGCAATCTGATCATCTCCTTGAATCCATTCATCATTCTCATTGAGGATTTTGTGGACAAATAATCTTTTTCTTCTTCCTCTAATCAAACCATGGAAGTATTTGGAATTGCCATCACCATCTTTGAACCAATGTAGTTGAGATTTTTGTTTAAGGATAGAGTCTTCTAGCTTCATGTATTTAATATAATCAGCATTAATACTATGGAGGTCTTCTTTATTTTTCTCAGTGTTGTTCTGAAGGAGGTTGTCTTCTGCTATCTTGACTCGTTCTTCAAACTCCTTAATCTTAGCATAAATGTCTCCAAATTTCATTTTGGACCAAGCACTAAGAGTAGTCGCCAATCTCTTCATTTTCTGGTGGAAAGTCCACATAGCATTTCCTTCAACAGGTCTGTTCCAGCAGTCAATGACTCTCTTCTCAAACGAGGGTTGTTCAACCCAAAAGTTCAGGAATCTAAAATATTTGATGGAACTGTCTGGCCTGGCATTCATTTCCATAAGTAATGGACAATGGTCAGACCCCATAGAAGGGAGGTGGGTGATACAAGTGTAAGGCATGTTTTGTAGACAATTATCATTAACCATTGCCCTGTCCAATCTCTTTCAAATTCTCAAATTGATACCCCTCTGATTGGACCAAGTAAATTTAGGTCCATTGAAGCCCAAATCCACGAGTCCACAAGCTTCTATAACTCCAATGAACTCTAGACTTTTTCTCATATTGTAAGGAATATCACCTAGTTTTTCACCAATGTCTGTTATGACATTAAAATCACCAACTGTGCACCAAGAGGCGGTTTCTCTAGTATCCGCAATGTGAAGTAATCTGTCCCAAAGTGGTTTCCTGAGATAATCCTTGCATTTGGCATACACAAAGGTCTTGATATAATTACCCTGAATTTCAGTGTGGCTGATTTCACAGGTGACCTGCTGATCATTAGCTTCTAATACAAAACAAGAAATATCAGAGTTCCAAAAAA
Organism: Solanum stenotomum; assembly: GCF_019186545.1. Lineage (NCBI taxonomy): Eukaryota > Viridiplantae > Streptophyta > Magnoliopsida > Solanales > Solanaceae > Solanum > Solanum stenotomum. Next base: position 7,718,644 of record NC_064287.1, on the reverse strand, counting down.
GCTAAATTTTTCCATTGATATTGCTAACAGCATGATCCATGGCGAGCATACTTTTAAACATGTTGATATTATTGTTGTCAGAGAAAGGTTCTAACACAGCAATCACAGATACATGATGGATATTTTTGAGATTTTTGAGTCTTTCAATAACACCTTGGGTATTGATTCCTCTAGCATTCCATATGATTGTGCTAATCATTGAGACGATTTAGAGGTGAAGAGTCTAGTGTTTGGTCTTCCTGCTGTCACAGGAGTAGGAGAGTCAGGTTTTTTGAGAGGAAGTCTGTCAAGGTGGATACCTCTGGGGGAGAGTCCTTGTTTACTAGTGACTTGTTGAATCTCTTTTTCTAGCCCATTATCATTGTTTGGGCTAAAAGCTTTGATTAATAATTCACTAATCTCATCATCCTCCTCTATATCATTCATGGGAAGGTTATCAGCATCAAATTCATCTTCAGAGTTTTCTACATCATACTCATCTTTGACAATGACTCTGGATGGTTCAGGAGGCTTCTTAGCATTAAGTGGAACCACATCCATAATCTGATCCATCATTATGAAGTCAGTACAATGATTTTCTTCCTATTGACTGGTATTGTAAGCTTGTTTCTGGTGATTTTGTACTGCCTGTTTCCTCCTGGTAGCTTCCCACTTCTTTTTGCTAGGCTTATTTTTGCTTTTAGGAGTTTCCATCTGATTACTTAGGCCTGCTTTGTTTCCCATGTCCTTGGCCATAGAACCTTTAGGCTGGTTTTGCTTTTCTTTACTGATCTGAACCTGTTGCTTTGGTGTTACATTACTTTCTTCACTGATCTGGTGGGTCTGCTTTTGATGTAGTGGAGTATCATTCTGTGTGGTAGCAGGGGTTTGATCTATAACCCTTCCCCTAGGAACACCTTCCTGCATGTTAGAAGGTTTCTCGTGAACATCCACCCTCCCTCTATTAACTACAACAGCTGCAACCAGAGGCGATATAGGGGATGGGATATCATTGTTATCACAATGATCCATAGCAACAACAGGGGGGGTTACAGGGTTACAGGGATGGGGATATCATTGTCAGGACAATGATCAACATCAACTACATCAGGGGAGGGATTTGTAGGAATATGGTCACCAGATTCATCAATCTCCAGCACATGGGTTTTAGAGTTCATACCTTTTTCTTGACCTGTATATTGCTGCTGAGACCGGTTGGCCTATTGTTTCTGAGCCTGTGAGTGTAGATTTTTTATCTGCTCCTGATTTTTGTTTTGATTCCTATTTTTCCTCTTGTTTTGAACTTGCCATTGTTCGTCCTTGTTTTCAGAAGCGGGTTCAATACGATCCTTTCCACTGCCTTGCCTGTTAGAGTGCATATCCTCCCTGTTTTGAACTTGTTGGTGATTTCCTTTAGAGTTCTGACTTTGCTGCTTGTCTTGTCCCTTTTTATTGGTCTCCAGCTCCTTGTTTTTCTTGGTTTCATCATCTTTCTCTTTTTGTGTACATTCACCAATTATATGGCCCTGATGCTTACAGTATATGCAATAAGAAGGGACATCTTCATATTCTACTAATTGCCATTTGCCTATATTAGGATCCTTCTCTGAGAAACCCAACCAAACATGTTGTGGTCTCTCTTTAGTGAGGTCAATTTGAACTCGAACCTTCGCAACACTACCTCTAGTTTTTTGCATAGTGGCCGAGTCAAGATAAAGGGCTTTTCCAATAGGGGATAGAAGTGGAGTAAGAATATCCATATAGTGACAATGCCAAGGCAATTCTGGCAGCCGAATCCAAATAGGAACTATAGGAGTTTCCTCCGCCGGTTTGAAGGTAGGAGTCCACACCTGTAGTTTCATAGATTGACCTGCAATGAACATTCTTTGCTTTTTCCAGACAGAAATATGGTCAGCTTCATTATCTAAGTCAATGTAGATATGCCTAGAGTTAAAGTGTGCTATCTTGACACCTCCAATAAGCTGAGTTTGTCCAATAAAGCTTTTCCAATTAATTCCATTCTAGGCATAGCATTGAGGAACTTACCAACCAAGGTATACTTGCACCTGCCTGACATCTTCTGTAGGAAATCCTTCTCATAGAAGGTTATGGAGGGGTATCCTTGTCGCGTGGTAATAATAGGTTGATCAATGACCAAGGAAGTGGCATTTTTCATTTCCTAACTTTTTTATCTCTCTAAAAAAATTCTCTCTAAGACACTTTTAACAGCAGTCCACCGGAATGGCCACAGAGCCACCGAAAAAGCAGCTCCGACCGTCGGACCAACCCACATCAACGCGGAACTCCAACAGCTACAACCCCAGCCAGGCACTTCACCTGAATCTTCAGACAACTCTTTGAAATTGCAACGGAATGAGGCGATCCCTGTCGCGATTTCGAAAGAAGAGTTAGACTGGGCACGGAAAATTATTTCCTTAGAGCAATCTGGAATGATTCATGTTAATTCGTTTAGAAATAATGAATCACCACCCAAAGATCTACCTGCAATCGAAAAATCACACAGCTCCTCCGTGCAGATTGGGAGATCTACGATGGCGAATCCAGGTAAAATCGCTGAAAAATCACCGCAGCTTCGCCCTCAAATTCGAATAGCTTCTGATGAAATGAATGATAGTTAAACCACTGGGGAATCTTCCCCAGATCAAGGAGTACATCATACTCCAATCTTGACTCGTTTGGATGGTGGAATCGTCGGCGGCGTAAATTTCGTGCAAGTCACTGGCAATCCGATTAACAATGGTGAAGAAATCTTACACCAAACGAATCCACGTGACAAGGACAACATTCCTGAGGTAACAGAGCCAATAATTCAACACGAAACTAACAATGATGTTGTTGCTAACCTGCAGGTCAAAGTTGCAGCACAACTTGAGGATCACAATTCAGGCGATGAACTGGAGTCAATTCAAAATATGAATATGCTGAAGCAAAGAAATCAAAGTATGGAAACAAGGATACAAGAAAAAGAAAAGTGTAATCCTAATGAGACCACTGATGAGGCTACACATGAAGGAATGCAAAGGAATCAACAAGTTGTACCAAAACAAACTACAGGGGAAAAGGCTATCTGAAAGTTGAAAGAGAAGCCTAACACAAATGAAAAAACAATGCAACAAAGTAAACTCATGATGAAAACAATCGTAGCATGAATGCAGGTAAGTTACCTAACTCTAAGCTAAACGTTAATGATCTTCCTTCCAATAATTCTAGTAGTAGCCAAAATGTACATGGAAAAGGCCATGTTGTGGTGCAGACGGGAATGAATGCAGGGGAAGCAGAACCTGTAAAAGGAATACAATGTGATCATAACCAAATTCCATCTAAGATTCCCCCTCCCCTTAAAGTGTTCTAATTTTGATGGATATAAACCTACTCAGCAAAGAACCGATCAAAATAGCCTTGAACAAAACCATAACAAGCTTCCTGTCATCAGTTCCACCAACAGAAATAAAAACCAAATACCAGGTTGTAGGTTTAGGGTTTAAGGTTTAGGGGTTAGGATTTAGGGTTTAGGGTTTAGGGCTTAGAGTTTAGGATTTATGGTTTATGGCTTAGGTTTAGGGTTTAGGATTTAGGGTTAGGGTTTAGGGATTAGAATTTAGGGTTTATGGTTTATGGTTTAGGGTTTAGGGTTAAAAGTTTAAGGTTTAGGGTGTAAGATTTAGGGTATAGGTTTAGGGTTTATGGTTAAGGGTTAACGGTTAAGGGTTAATGGTTAATCGTTTAGGGTTTAGGGTTAAAACGGTAGTGTTTAGGGTTTAAGTTTTAGGGTTTATAGTTTAGACTTTTGGGTTTTGGGTTTAGCATTTCGGGTTGCAGGCTTAGGGTTAAGGGTTTCGAGTTGTAGGTTTAAGGTTTATGGGTTAGAATTTAGGGTTTAGTGTTATGGGTGTAGAGTTTAGGATTTAGGGTTTATGGTTTTGGCGTAGCATTTAGGATTTTGGGTTTAGGTTTTAGGGTGGGTTTAGGGTTTCCGATTTATAGTTTAGGATTTAGGGTTTCGATTTTTGGGTTTAGGGTTATGATTTTGGGTTTAGGGTTTAGCGTTTAGGATTTAAGGTTTAGAGTTAAGGATTTAGTGTTTATGGTTTAGGGTTTAGATTTGGGATTTAGGGTTTAGGTTTAGGGTTTAGACTTTAGGGTTTAGGGTTTAGGGTTTAGGTTTAGGTTTAGCGTTTAGGGCTTAGGGTTTACAGTTTAGAGTGTAGAGTATATGGTTTATGGTTACGAGTTGAGGGTTTAGGGTTTAGGGTTTTAAATTTAGGGTTTGGGTTTTAGGGTTTATGATGTAAGGTTTAGGGTTTATGGTTTAGGATTTAGGGTTTATGGTTTAGGGTTTAGGATTTAGGGATTTAGGGTTTATATTTTGGGTTTAGGGTCAGGTTTATTGTGCAGGGTTTTGGTTTTAAAGCTTAACGTTTTGAATTTAGGATTTATGGTTTATTGTTTAGGGTTTGGGTTTAGGATTTTGGGTTTTGGATTTTGAGTAATAGGTTGAAGATTTAAGGGGTTAGGATTTAGGGTTTAGGGTCTAGGGTTTAGGTTTAAAGTTTAGGATTTAGGGTTTAGGGTTTTTGCTTTGTATTTAGGATTTAGGTTTTAGGGTTTAGGGTTTATAGTTTGGGATTTAGGGCTTTGTGTTTCGGGTCTAGGGATTGGATTTATGGTTTAACTTTGAGGGTTTAGGGTTTTGAGATTACAGGTTATGGTTAAGGGCTTAGGGTTTAGGGATTAAATTTTAGGGTTTAGGGTTTTGGATTTCGTGTTTCAAGTTAAAGGTTGAGGGTTTAGGGTTTAGTATTTACGTTTTAAGGTTTAGGGTTTCATGTTGTAGGTTAAGGGCTTATACGTTAGGGTTTTTTTTTTTTTATTATTTTAACGACCCTTGGGGGTCAGGGGCATAGCTACACCCCCAGGCCTTACCATATATAAAAAAGCAAAAATACAAAGAGGGGGACATAAACCTTACCTCCACTTAATGGTGGTATAAGAGTTGGTAGCCTACTAAGTGCCCTTAGTAGGTTCTCCAACTCTTTCCCAAACTAATTAGGACCTATCATCTATGCACCTATGTGAGAGGACTCCTCTCGATACAACGAGTCTAGGAAAACATAAATTAGGGAGACTCTCCCTTTACATAAGAGACTACGCTATGCTAACCTACCAAGGGAAAGTCTATATAGAGATGACAAATGGATCATCCAAATAAAGGAAGATAAGGCCTGAAGCAGTTCTGGCTCCTTCATAGGTCCCTAATACATTATGAATAGATTAGGGAGGTTCCTTAATGCGCTTCAACTTTCGTCTTCTGAAGCTGGCTCTTTCTGCCAGGTCCTGCTGGAGGTATGCTGATGTTAATTTAGGGAGCTGCTGGATGCTGAAGAAAAGCTGGGGAGTGGTCAGTTGGTGACTATGTTTGGAGAGTGAGTCTGCGACAAAGTTGGCTTCTCGGAGAGTATGAATGCATTTGAAGTGTGTGAATTGGGTGGTGAGGTGTTGAAGCTTGTGCACATGGGATGATATAGACCATGGAGGTATTGTGTTGCTCATAAGCCAGTCTACTAGAAGTCGGGAGTCAACTTCGAGGATTACTTTCTTATATTTCAAATGTACACACCATGATAGGCCGAATATAGCCGCTTCTATCTCAGCTTGATTGTTCGTTCCTTCACCTAAAGGAGCTGAAAAAGCAAAAATAATATCTCCAAAATGATTCCTAAGAATCCCGCCTGCACATGTGCTTCCCGGATTGGACAGTGCACTACCATCAGTGTTTAATTTAGTCCATCTGTCCGGGGGTTTAATCCACCGGATAGCAGTCACCTTGATGTCGTGGGTACACTTCTCAATGAGTGTACATAGCTTGCTCCATTCCCATGGCCAGGATATATAGGGGAAGACTGTATGTAGAAGTTTGATGGTGTCTAAAATCACAAGATGTTTGATCCATGCCATGTTGGACTGTTTTCCCCCATACTTTTTAGCGCACCTATTTTTCCATAAATTCCAACAAATAAAGATTGGAGTAGATTGTAGGATTAGTTTGTGCGCTTCATTGTTATGATTTGAATTCCACCACCTCATAATCATGTTTCTTAGAGGTAGGGGATCAGTTTGAATACCCAACGCGATTGCAAAAAATTTCCAAACATTCTTGGCAAAATTCTCTGAATTAAAGATATGTTCGATGGTATCTGTACCTGGAGAGTGACAGCAGTGGCATTCACTAGGCTCGATTACAAAACTTGCAAGCTTCTCATTAGTAGGGAGTTTTCCTCTGACTGCTCTCCAAAGCAAAAAGAACCATTTGAATGAGATATTTTTTTGCCAACTATAGGTGTTGATCTTGGTTTTGTCCCTTTTTTCTCTAATGCAATTCCACGCAGATGACACAGAGAACTGTCCACTGGTGTTGGGAGTCCATACTGCAAGATCTGGCTATCCATTTTGAAGGTGTAGCTGAGTAGAGAGGATACTATGAACCTGGCATGGAGGGGCTGTCTGGAGCACCTTATTCATGTTCCATTGACCTTTCTCGATAAATTCAGAGACTGATTCGTTGTTGAACCTGTTGCTAGCAGAGGTGTATTGAGCCAAGGGGCTTACTCCTAACCAGTTATCCCACCAAAAAGAGCAAGACCCATTTATGATTTTCCATTGAATGTGGCTCTCCACCGTGTGTTTGTTCTTCATCATTAATTTCCAAGCTTGGGATTCCCCAGTGTCCCATTTTTTACTTATGGGATTGGATCTTTGGCAATATTTTGCCCTTAGAAAATCCCCCCACAGTGTTTGCTTGGATCTAAATGTCCACCATTGCTTGAATTGGAATGCTCGACATACAGCATTCATAAGTCGAACTCCAATTCCTCCTTCATCATAGGGGAAACATAGGTTCTTCCAAGAGGACCAATGGTATTTTTTCTTGTCATTACTCCACCCCCAGAAGAAGTCTGCCATTATGCCTTGGATTTGCTTCATAACAGTTGTAGGTGTGGCAGTAGCTGTGAGAATGTGGATAGGGAGTGATTGTAGCACATGCTTAATCAAAGTAACTTTGCCCCCATAACTCAATATTTTTTATCGCCATCCTGTGATTCTGTTAACGACCTTGTTGATGAGCTCCAAGAAGTAGATTATCCTAGGCCTGCCAACAAATAAAGGGCATCCTAAGTATGTGAGAGGAGCTTCTTTTTGATGAAATCCTGTATATTTTCTGACTCTGTCACTGGTGGTTCTGAAGACATTGGAGTGAAGCATAAAATGACTTTTTGCTTAGTTAACGAGCTGGCTAGATATCCTCTCATATGCAGCCAAAGTATGCATAATAAGTTTGAGATAATATTTTCTTCCCGAGGTGAATATAATGATGTCATCTGCAAAGCTCAGATGATTAATCTGAGGACCCCTCCTTTCCATATGGAAGCCATGGTATAGGGGGTTCTGGATTAGTCTGTTCAAGGATCTTGACAATACCTCAGCACCTAAAATAAATAGGGCTGGGAATAGTGGATCTCCCTGCTTAAGGTCTCTAGTGGAATGGAAGAAACCATGTCTCTTGCCATTAATAATAATAGAGTACCAATTGTTTGCCATAATTCTCCAAACCATGTCTATGAAGACTTCATCAAAACCCATTTTTCGGAGGACTAGACAAATATATGACCAAGAGACCCTGTCATAAGCTTTTGCCATATCGAGTTTGATTACTACATTGCTTCCAATGTTGGGTTGTTTGAGTTGGTGGATAATTTCTTGAGATAACATAATGTTCTCAGAGATGCTTCTACCCTTAACAAAGCCGGATTGATTAGGGGAAATCAGGTTGGGTAAAATAGGAGCCAATCTGAGGCATAATAGCTTAGAAATAATCTTGTTGGTGAAGTTGCTCAGGCTGATGGGTCTGAACTCTGTAAGTTTATTGGGATTTTTCACCTTGGGAAGAAGGACTAAGCAGGCATGTGTGAAGTATTTGGGGAGCATTTGACCACTGAAAAAAGCATGAATAACTGCCAGCAAGTCCTTTTTCATAATACTCCAACATTTCTGGAAAAAACATCCAGTCATCCCATCAGGTCCAGTAGTTGAATTAGGATTCATGGAATAGACTACCTCCTTAAGTTCCTTCATAGTTGGTAACTCCTTCATCCTGTCATTATGCTCTTGATCTACCATTCTTGGAGTACAATTAATGGGGATTTTATCGATAAATTTTTCCTCTCCTGTGAAGATATTTTGAAAGTGTTCGCAGGCAGCCTTCGCAATGTGCTCATCCCTCTGTATCCAGTCAGCTTTGTCATTGAGGATTTTGTGTATAAACAACCTTCTCCTTCTACCTCTAACCAATGCATGGAAGTACTTTGAATTACTGTCCCCTTCTCTAAACCAATGCAACTGTGTTTTTTGTTGAAGAATAGAGTCTTCTATCTTCATGAATCTGATATATTCTGCATTAATTCCATGAACCTCTGCCCTCTGCTCCTCCATGTTATTGAGAATGAGATTTTCCTCTACCTCCTTGACCCTTGCTTCAAAGTCTTTTACCTTAGCATAGATATCTCCAAAGTGCATTTTAGACCATACACTGAGGGTAGATGCCAGTCTCTTCAGCTTTTGATGAAAAGTCCACATGGGATTTCCTTCTATAGGCTTTTTCCAGCAGTCAGTAACAGTCTCTGTAAAGGAAGGTTGATCAGCCCAACAGTTGAGAAATCTGAAATATTTAATGTGGTTCTTAGGCCTTGCATTCATTTCCATTAGAAGTGGACAATGATCATATCCCACAGAGGGGAGATGAGTAATGCTAGTATGAGGCATATCCTTCAACCATCTATCATTAACCATAGCCCTGTCCAACCTTTTCCAGATTAGGATTCAGGGTTTAGGGTTAGGGTTTAGCTTTATCGTGTTAGATTTAGGGATTAGGGTTTAGGGTTTAGGTTTTAGGTTTTAGGATTTAAGGTTTTGAATTTTACCGTTAAAGTTTAAATTTTAGGGTTTTGGGTTTTTGTGTTAGGTTTAGGGTTTAGGGTTTAGGGTTGCAGGTTTAGGGTTTAAGGTATAAGGTTTAGGTTTTAGGGTGTAGGGTTTGGGGTTTAGGGTTTTAGGGTTCAAGTTTAGGGTTAAGATTTAGGATTTAGGGTTTAGGGTTTAGATTTTTGGTTTATGGTTTAGGCTTAGGTTTAGGGTTTATTTATTCAGGTTTAGGGTTAAAAGTTTACAGTTTATGGTTTATGTTTTAGGGTTTTGAGCTTAGGGTTTTGGGTTGTAGGTTTAGTGTTAATGGTTTTGAGTTGTAGGTTTAAGGTTTAGGGGTTAGGATTTAGGGTTTATGGTTTAGAGTATAGGATGTCGGTTTTAGGGTTAAGGGTTTCAAGTTGTTGGTTTAGGGTTTAGGGTTTAGAGGTTAGGGTTTCAAGTTGTAGGTTTAGGGTTTAGAGGTTAGGGTTTCAAGTTGTAGGTTTAGGGTATAGAGGTTAGAGTTTCAAGTTGTAGGTTTAGGGTTTAGGGGTTAGGATTCAGGGTGTAGGGTTAGGGTTTAGCCTTAAAGTGTAACATTTAGCGATTAGGGTTTAGGGTTTAGGTTTTAGGGTTTAGGATTTTGTATTTTTGGTTTATGGTTTAAATTTTAGGGTTTGGGGTTTTTGGGTGAAGGTTTAGGGTTTTGGGTTGCGGTTTAGGGTTTAAGGTTTAGAGCTTAGGTTTTAGGGTGTTGGGTTTAGGGTTTTAGGGTTTAGGATTTAGCATTTAGGGTTTAGGTGTTTGGATTTAGGGTTTATAGTTTAGGCTTAGGTTTAGTGTTTTGAGGTTTAGGGTTTATTGCTTAGGGTTAAGGGTTAAAAGTTTAGTGTTGGGGTTTAAGTTTTAGGGTTTCGAGCTTAGGGTTTTGGATTTATGGTTTTGGGTTGTAGGTTTATGGTTAAGGGTTTTGAGTCGTAGGTTTAGGGTTAAGGGTTTTGAGTTATAGGTTTAAGGTTTAGGGGTTAGGATTTAGCTTTTAGGGTTTAGGGTTTGGAATTTAGGATTTAGGGTTTACGATTTTAGCTTAGCATTTAGGATTTAGGATTTAGGGTTAATGGTTTAGGGTTAAGGGTTTGGGATTTAGGGTTTACGGTTTTGGCTTAGCATTTAGGATTTAGGATTTAGGGTTAATGGTTTAGGCTTAAGGGTTTGGGATTTAGGGTTTATGGTTTTGGGTTTAAGGTTTGGATTTAGGGTGTAGGGTTTAGGTTTAGGGTTACGGTTTAGGGTTTGTGTTTAAGGTTTGGGGTTTAGGGTTTAGGGTGTAGAGTTTTGGATTTAAGGTTTAGGGTTTAGGGTTTAGATTTAGTGTTTAGGGTTAGGGATTTTTTTTTTTTTGAACGACCCTTGGGAGGGTCAGGGACTTAGCAACACCCCCAGGCCTTAGCATAAATAAAAACAAAAGAAGTACAAGGAGGGGGACATAAACCTAACCTCCAGTCCTATGATGGTTCATAAGTCGACCTTCCTACTAAGGATAGTGAACTTATCCCCGTTATAAAAAAGGAAAATCTAGAAACTAAGCACCTAAAAGAGAGGACTCCTCTCGATACGAAGAATCTAGAAATCATAAATAAGGGAGACTCTCCCCTTACAAAAGTAAGAAATGAAACCTAAACCTATTCAAGAAAGCTATAATTATTCAAACATAGCCCGGTTGAAAAGGTTGCACATAACTTCAAGGAGGTTGTTTAATTCTTCTGATTCTCTTTCTTCTGAAATTTTGCATACCCATGTTTTCCAAAATGTAACTTCCTCGAGATGCGCCTGGTAGTTGCTGATAAGTGTAGAAATGTTGAATAATATCTTGTCTATGACTCCATTTAGATAAATGATCAGTTGTACAATTGGCTTCCCTAAATGTATGCTTGCATTGGAAATACTCACACTGACTACTGATAGTTTTAAGTTCCTGTATGTACTGCTGAAGCTGCCAAGGTGCTGGGCTATTGTGGTTGAGCCATTTGCTAAGCAGCTCGGAATCCACCTCCAAGATGATCTTCTTGTATCCATGTTGCACACACCAATTGACTTCATGTGCAGCTGCCTGTATCTCTACTTTGTTTCTGGTACCAAAGCCAAGAGGTATAGCATATGCATAAATTAAATTGCCTTGGCCATCCCTTAGAATTCCTCCTCCCCTAATCTTTCCTGGGTTGGTAAGAGCACTACCATCTGTATTCAGCTTGTACACTCCCATAATAGGTTTGTCCCAGCCGACTGGAATTACCTTAAGGTCATGCCTGCCGTTCTCTATCATGCTGATCACGTCCTTCCAATTGCTGGGCCATTGCAAGTATGGGAATACCGTGATAAATAATTGCATCATGTCTTTGAATATGAGGTACTTAACTCTACCAATGCTGGACTGCTTGCCTCCATATTTAACGGAGCACCTGTTTTTCCACAGATTCCAGCAAATAAAGATAGGGAGTGCTTGATTTAATAATCTGTGAACCTCGCTGCTGTGTTGGCTACCTCTCCAGTTCAACAGTAAGCATCTCAAAGTGGTGCATGAGTGTTCAATTCCCAGAAGTGCTGCATGGACCTTCCAAATGTGGTTAGCAAAATTTCCAGTCACAAGAATGTGATCAATATCATCTCTCCCGGGTCTGTGACAGCAGTAGCAGTTGGCTGGCTCGATTCCAAAACTGGCGAGCTTTTCGTTGGTTGGCAACTTGCCTCTCAAAGCTCTCCAAATAAAGAAAGAAACTTTGAATGGGACATTTTTATGCCATATGATAGTGTTGATCAGATCCTTGGCATGCTTTTTTCTGATAATTCCCCATGCAGATGATATAGAGAACTGGCCACTGTCTGCTGGAGTCCAGATTGCTTCCTCTGGAGTTTCATGATGTTGAATATGAGTGTTAAGAATGACAGGAACAATGAGAGGAGGAGCATGTTGTCTCACTAAGCTTTCCTTCCATTGTCCTTCTTCAATAAAATAAGAAACTTGGAGATTATTTAAGCTAGAAATATTGTTCATGAGGTCAGCCAAAGGTCCATTTCCAAGACAATTATCCCACCAAAAGGAAGAGCTTCCTGAGCATATTTTCCAGGTAATGTGAGGCTCCACACTAGGTCTGTTTTTAAGGAGATATTTCCAAACCAAAGACTGACCCGTGTCCCATTTCTTAGCCACTGGGTTGGCTCTTTGACAGTACTTAACTTTTAAAAATTGACCCCATAGCGAGTTCTTTGTCCTAAAGGTCCACCACTGTTTATATTGAAAGGAGGTACAAATATCAGAAAGGAGTCTCACCCCTATACCTCCTTCATCACGAGGATAGCTGAGAGTTTCCCATGAGGCCCAATGGTACTTTTTCTTTTCTTTGTCCATTCCCAAGAAAAAATCAGTTGTGATGCTCTTCAGATATTTGATAGTAGTTTTTGGAGGAGATATAGCAGCCATAGTGTGAATAGGAATAGATTGCAGAACATGTTTCACTAAAGTGACTCTGCCTCTAAAACTAAGGATTCTGGAATGCCAACCACTAATTTTCTTGATCACTTTGTCCACCAATTCAGAGTAATATATAATCCTTTGTCCACCAATGTATAGGGGGCACCCTAGGTAATTAATGGGACTATCTTTCCTGTTAAACCCAGTGATCTCCTGTATCCCAGCAATGATAGCAGAACTGGTATTTGAAGGGACCATAAAATGACTTTTGGACTTGTTTAGGAGTTGATCAGAAACTTCTCATAAGTCGAGATTGTCTTCTTAATAAGCTGCACAGTCTGCCTGGTTCCAGACGTGAAGATGATAATATCATCAGCAAAACTTAAATGGTTGATTTGAGGGCCTCTGAGCTCCATCTGGAACCCCCTGTACATTTGATTCTGATGAAGCAGATTCAGCATTCTGGATAATACCTCAGCTCCTAAAATAAATAGGGCTGGGGAGAGGGGGTCACCTTGTTTGAGGCCTCTTGTGGAATGGAAAAATCCATGCCTTTTGCCATTAATGATCACAGAGTACCAATTGTTACTCATAATTCTCCAGACCCTGTCAATGAAGATCTCTCCAAATCCCATTTTCCTCAAGACCAGACTAGTATAGGACTAAGACACTCTGTCATAGGCTTTGGTCATGTCAAGTTTGATCACAACATTATCTCCTTCTTTGGGTTTTTTAATACCATGGATGATTTCTTGGGCCAGCATGATGTTTTCAGATATGTTCCTTCCCCTAACAAAGACAGATTGATTTTCTGAGATTAGTCTAGGGAGGATAGGAGCAATTCTGGTGCTTAGAATTTTGGAAATAATTTTGTTGGAGAAGTTGCTGAGGCTGATGGGTCTAAACTCATTAAGCTTGTTTGGATGGTCCACTTTAGGGAGGAGAACCAAACATGCATGAGTCATGAATTTAGGCATAATGTGTCCAGTAAAAAAAGAATGAACTGCCGCCAGTAAATCTTCTTTAATAATATCCCAACAAGATTGGTAGAATTTTCCTCCTATTCCATCAGGACTTGTAGCTGAATGAGGATTCATAGACATTACCACCTGTTTCAATTCATCCATGGTTGGAATGTTGTCAAGGGCCTGGTTCTGATCTTGAGTAACCATTCTGGGAATGCACTGCAGAGCACCTTCACTGATTCTGGCAGTATGCCCAGTGAATATGTTCTGAAAATATTGACACGCTTCTTTAGCAATGTTGTCATCTCCTTCTAGCCAATCTCCTTCATCTTGTAATGAATCGGAAAATGATAGGTTAAGCAAGAGCCTATGACTTCGTGTTGACTTTATAATGAGGTTCTATGAGGGGTTTCTATGTAATTTCGTTTTAATTGTGTTACATCCGACAGTTTAAAATGAATATGAAGTAGCTTGAAATTGGAAGTAGTCACTTTTGGAAAAAAGTTCAGAACCTGGAAATTTGGTCAAGTGTGGGAAATCAGTGAGTTTTTGGCCAACTTTGAGCAGTCATAACCCCTAGTTCCAGTTATGTATGGAAAGCCCTTGGAACGATCTTTCCAACGCCAACGAGTTTGCTCGATTCCGAGTTCGTATGAGCGAGTTATGCCCTTTGAAAGTTGGGCAGTTAGCAAGGAGTCCGNTTTCCAACTCCACCGAGTTTGCTCGATTCCGAGTTCCTATGAGCGAGTTATACCCTTTGAAAGTTGGATAGTTAGCAAGGAGTCCGTCCGGAAATTTAAGGGCATTTTTGTCTTTTCACAAATCTTTTCTTTTGAGGTTATATTATTGTGTTAGGCAGATTGTGAATCATTTTTGTTCCATTTTAAAAGAGTAAGAGTTAGGGTTCTTGAGTGAAAAAGAGAAGAAGAGGGGAAGAAGAAGAAGAAGAAGTTGGAGCTAGGATTGAAGATTTTGAGTTCTTTCTTCTTCAATTCTCGTGGGTTTTCAACTTAGAGGTATGGGGATCCTTTATCCTTGATTATTCTTCCTTTCAAGGAGCTCAATTCAAATGATTCAAAGTTCTCTCAAAAACACAAAAATCCTAATTTCGATTCTAAGCATGGGTTTTTGCATTAAATGATTTTTTTTGATGATTTACGTTATTAATGGTGTCTATTGATGGTTTTAAGAAAGAAATTCCCATGAACCCATGTCTTGGCATGTTTCCTAAAGTTGGCTTATGAAGTGGGTTTATTATTTATGATTGAATGATGATGAAAGTATGCTTGGATTGAGTTGAATAGTTGACTTCTATTATTATCTATGCTTATCTATTGTGAATTGTTGGAGAGTTGAGGAATGGTGATTGTGGCTTGGGAAAAAGGGTAAGTAGACCTAACTTCATTGTTAAGGTAGAATTGATATAGAATTGTGATAGATTGATGTGTGATCCACTTATGGTGGAGGTGTTTACTTATTGAATGTATTGTGTTTATGGCCTTGGAGGCATTATATGAGGAATTGAAGTGTTGACATGATATCATATATGTGAATGTGATGTGAAGGACTTGAATGAGAATCAAATGAAGTAAAGGCAATTCATGTTGTGAATATAAAGGTGTGCATGTGATCTCAAGGTGATCTTGTTTAAAGTGTTATTGTATTGTGATTGAAAGTGTGTCCTCTATTATTGTTCATAATGTGATGTGTGTCTTGACTTGGTAGACTTAGGTGCCTCTTCTTGATACATTAGAAGCTTTGTTGAATATGAATCGATAGGATATGGCATTCCTTTCAGATGTAAGTGACGAAACCTTTTTTGAGCTGGCTAGTGTTTGGTATTTTAGGCATATCTCTTGCTCTAAAACTTAGTTTGCAGTAAATAAATATGATTTGGAAAGCTAACTCGTATACCTACAACTTTTATGTTTATGTAAAATTCTAATGTAACTGTTATGGATACGAAATATGGGACGCAACATAGGGCAAGTTCTGCCCAGATTCCGAGAATTGAAATCCTGCATGACCAGCGGCTAGTGTCTTGATTATATCTTTTTGTACAAAATATATTTTGCGGTGATCCTTGTTTGTGTGCAACCCTAAGAGATGTATCTACATCTTTCATAAAGGTTATAAAGTCTAGTTCTGCCATTTTCCTTTTCAAATCTAAGATGCAACATGAGGTACTAGGCTGGCCAGATTCACTGTTTTGGGAGCATAGTTGTATTTGTACATGCTAGGCTTACTTATGATGATGATCCTATTTTACGTCAACATTACTGAGCTAATATAAGTTAAATAAGTTATGTAATTGTATTTCTAAGGTTTATATACTCGTGAACAAGTTGAGGTATGTGGGTTTGATTGTGAAAACCTTCCTTTCCACAAGTCCAACCATTTATCCTCTATTTCTACTTCAAGTTTATGGGTCCTTATGATTATTTATGAACTCTTGAATTATGGAATTACTACTACACATCCTATTATGGTCTATTTTGCATATTATCATGAAATGAAATTATTATTGTGATGTTTATGGTTTTCATACTTCCATGATCAAATTATGAAGGTTGATATATATGTATGTTGTTGGTGGGCTGATTTATATGGATTTTGGAATTGGTTGGACTTAATATTCTTGAAATACAAGATTTCATTTACATGAACAATAGCCCACCTTGTGTTTGATAAAATGCCGATTTATAGAATTCTTAGGAAATGGAAGGTCCAATGTACGTCCTATGAATCAGATGGTTATATAATTACTGAAATGATGATGAAATGGACACATGTATATTGTTTTCTCTATATAAGTGTTGTGAGTCGACCAAGCCTAGTACGGGGGGTAGTAGGCCCGTATAACCATATCGAGGGGTTGGTACCTTGGTTGCCTAGTACGGGGGGTAGTAGGCCCGTATAACCATATCGAGGGGTTGGTACCTTGGTTGCCTAGTACGGGGGGTAGTAGGCCCGTATAACCATATCGAGGGGTTTGTACCTTGGTCCCTAGCTCGGGGGGTGGTAGGCCCGGGTAACCACATTGAGGGGTTTGTACCTCTTTCGCCTCTCCAAGGGGGTGGTAGGCCTTGGAAATACTATATTGATGGTCACTCACCACACATGTACTATGCCCCACTAAATATGATTTATTTTATGTAAGCATCATTATACATATCATCTCATTAATATGCTATCTATCGGGTATGATTATGCACTTTGCCTATAAAGTCCTTATCTAAGGTAATCTTGGGGAACACTTAAGTGTGCTTGAAGAGGATTGTGTGGGCGGTCACTTCTTGTCTCACTCAAGTGTGTCTTAAGGTTATATTAGGTAGAGGTCCTATGGTAATGAAATGACATGTGTCCTTCTAAAGTTAAGCATGGGTTGTATATGGATTTATGTTAAGTATATGTATGGTTGGCTATGGTCTAATATGTTAATGTTGACTTGTATTATGTCTCTTATACTTGTAAAGGAAAGGTTTTATCAAAGGACATGAAAGCATACATTTCTTGTAAATGTCCGTTGTGCATATTTTCTTGCATGGTCTCCATACTTAGTACTTAATTGTGCTAACCCCTTTCTTTCGCTTTTTGACTAAAGTGTAGGGATTTGGAGATGGTGATATGTCATGGCTACTTGATAGGTTTTTAAGAGTTGAAGATGAAGACTTGGTGAGTCCTCATAGATTCGAGGGCAATAACCAACATGTTCTTTTTATGTCTCTCTAGTATTTGCTTAGGTTTTGAGTGGGCTTAGTCCCAATGTTATATTCAAGTATTAGATGGTTTTGAGACATATTGTATAAAGTCTAGAAAGTCTTCCGCTTGCTATTTATTGAAAGTATCTTCGTGTGTGAAGAAAGTTTTTAATTCCTTATGGTTTTGGTGTCTATGCGATGAATGAATGCTAAGAGGCTTGTATTAGACCTCTTCGAGGTCGAGTACGCCGGTTACGACTAGGGGGTGCTCCCGGGTCGTGACACATCTGTACAGATTTTATGAATGAAAAGTCTCCTCCTTCTTCCCCTCATAAGTGCATGAAAATACTTGGTATTTGCATCTCCTTCCTTGAACCAATGTAGCTGAGTTTTCTTTTTAAGGATTGACTGTTCCAGCTTCAAATATCTAATGTATTGGGCATTGATGTTATGCAGCTTGGACCTATTTTCTTCCGTATTAGCAGTAATGAGTGTTTCTTCAGCACCTCTGACCTGTTCTTCATACTCCTTTGCTTTTGTAAATATATCCCCATATTCCAACCTTGACCAAATATTCAGAGTGTTAGTTAGCCTCCTCATTTTAGTGTGTAAGGACCACATGGGATTACCAGACACCTCCTTTTCCCAACATTCCTTAACAGTTGCATAAAAGTTAGGATTTTCTGTCCAACAGTTAAGGAATTTGAAATACTTTGTAACCTGATCTTGTCTCGTGGTCATTTCCAAAAGTAGGGGGCAATGGTCTGACCCCACTGATGGAAGATGAGTAATAGTGGTTTAGGGCATACTTTCAAGCCATTTATCATTCACCATGGCCCTATCAAGCCTCTTCCAAATCATAGCCTCCTCAGCTCTTTGATTGCACCAAGTGAATGGTTGACCATTGTATCCAATGTCAATCAAACCACAAGCCTCAATGACACTAATAAACTCAAAGCTCTTATTCATGTTGTATTCCCTACCTCCTTGTTTCTCTTGAGTGGAAGTAATCACATTGAAGTCTCCAATAGTGCACCAAGGAAGATTAATTTTAGAAACTTGCAGCAGTTTATCCCACAAAGGTCTCCTAAGTTGATCTTTGCATTTGGCATATACATAAGAAATAATAAATTTCTCTGGGTAATCTGAATGCTTCAGTTCACAGGTAGTGTGCTGCTCATCAATATCCAGAACATTACAGTTCAACTCTCCAGCCCAAAAAAGCCAAATTTTGGCATTGGGATTACTGTGAGCCTTGTCCATATTAAGCTGAATTCTGTAACTATTGATTTGCGAGCTATCTGCAAAAGGTTCAAGGATTACAATCATGGTAAGATTGTGCATTTTCTTGAGAGTTTGAATCCTTTCCAAAGATCCTTGGGTGTTGATACTCCTAGCATTCCAGCAAAGTGTTGTGATCATCATAAACCTCTGCTTTTAGCTCTTGTATTTGGTCTGTTAATTGTAGCAGATGTGCTGTTAGATTTAGTGGTTTGTCTTGTTTCCTTTCTTCCTCTAGGAGATAGACCTTGTTTCCCAGTGACTTCTTGAACCTCTTCTTGATATTCAGTGTGGAATGTAGAGCCAAAGGCCTTAATTAACTGGTTACTGATCTCCTCCTCCTCATCCTCATCAACCTCAATGGACTGCGTGTCTTGATCATATTCATCCTCAGAATTGTTGACCCCATATTCATCAAATTCCTTCTCAACCTCATTTTGTCTCTGTTGCTCCTTGTCTGTATTAGATTCTTTTTGTTGTCTCTTTTTTATAGCATCTCTCCTTTTTTTTCTTAACCTGGCTTGAGACTTATTGTTAAGAGGCTTATCAGGTGGTTCCCCTGGAGCCTTAGATTGCTGGGGAGTCTGAAAATCTATTCCTTCCTTCTCTTGTGGACTACCAGTAATGTGCTTTCCTGTGGTACCTGTTTGTAGCTGTCCCTGAGGACTGATTTCTGCAACTTGATTTTCCTTGCCTGTACTCTGTATATGTTGATCCTCTGCATGTTGATTTTGTGTCTGGCTCTTCCTGTTCTGAGGGGTAGCAGGGGCTCTAAAGTCTCTAAGATGGTCAGTGTATTCCCCCTCATGCAGAACATGAGTCAATTCCCTCCCTTTGGTTACCCCATCCTGTAGGTTAGTTGGTTTCTCCTGTATCCCTCCAACCATCCCTCCAGAGACTTCAACAACGTGCATAACATTCTCCACATGTAAAATATTGGGGTCATGGGGTGTTGGGAGACTTAAGTCAATACCTGTAGTCTTGCTATAACGACTGACTGCATCTTGGTTTTTCAAAATATGTTTTGTGCTGTGATGATTTGTTGATGGTGAATCCTTACATGATTCGTACTTTGCTTGATCTCTTTGCTCCTCTGGTTGATTATTGGTGTCCTCTCCATCCTTGCCTATAGTAGGTTGTTCCTGCATATCTAAATCACTATAAATGTTATGAGTAGAAATGATGTGAGTCATACTTGTTTGAGCTGCTTGTTGTGAGCCTTGGTCCTTGTTTTCCTTATTTTGGGGTGACCTTGGCCTCCACACATTTTTAGTATTTCCTTGGTCCGGATTTTTATGTTGTTTCCTTTTCTGAATCTGCCACTGGTCATCTTGTTCATGATCTTCCTTTTCCTGCTGAACTTGTGCACTTTCATTAGCTTGGATGTCGATTTGGTTGCCTTCTCTTATGGTTGGACCAGTAGTGTTGTCTTGTTTCTCTTGTTCACCCTTTGGCTTACTTTTCTTGTTTGCTTCCATCTCTTTTCTTTTTTGGTAATCCTCATCCCTTTGCTTGATTGTACATGCCTGTATCATGTGCCCTTGATGCTTACAGTAATTACAGTAGTCTGGAATGTTGTCATATTCGATAGCTTGCCACTTTCCTCTAGTCAAGTCTTCTTCATCATAACCAAACCAAATATGTTGTTGCTTTTCCTTGGTAAGATCAATCTGGATTCTAACCCTGGCCAGACTACCTCTTGTTTTTTGAGCTGATGCATTGTCGAGGTAAAGAACCTTCCCAATAGGAGAAAAGAGGGCAGTTATGATTTCTTTCTTATAACAATGCCATGGTAAACCTGGCAGGGATACCCATACTGGAACAAAAGGAGTTTCCTCTTCAGGTTTGAAGGTGGGAGTCCATGTTTGGATCCTCATAAGCTGGCCCTCTATGGTCATTTTTTGCTTTGTCCAAACAGTAATATAATCCAACTCATTATCAAGGTCAATGTAGACATGCCTAGAATTGTAATTAAATATCTTGACTCCTCCAGATAATTGAGTTTGGATTATGAAACTCTTTCTGATCAGTTCCATCTTAGGCATTGCATTACTGAATTTCCCTATAAGGGTGAACCTGCAGTCTGTAGCCCAATTTGTCATAAAATCCTCCTCCTCAAAATATCACAGCCATCTTTCCTTGCTTGGTTGTGACCTTAGGTTTCTCAAACATTACAGGAGTAGTATTTTTGGCCTGATTGTATCTAAGTCTGGCAGCATAGGTTTGAACCACAGTGTAGGGAGCAGGTTCTTGAACTGCATTCTTATTAGGCTGATGCTGCTCGTTATGTTTGTTTGGTTCTTTAGGAGGGGAGTGATCCTGAAACACCTGCTTGTTTTGTGGAACGTGGGAATTATGTCTAACAAAATTGTTGGAAATTTGAGGGAAATGGCTTTGTACAGGAGGATAACTCCCAACATCCTTTCCATAGTTATGCTGAGTATCTACAGGTTCCCTATACCCCTGTTTTGGTCTAGTCTCATTGACCTGTACCTGCGTCTGGGTAACACTTTTCTGGGCAGCACTCATATGTTCGGCTGCATTATGATGCAACTGAGTCGAGACTTTATCAGTCACAATGGCATTAAGTTGGGAATTAGAAGACTTACCAACCTGCACCTCTCCAAGTTTATGTAGCTCACCAACACTCTGAAATTCTTTAACAGCAGACTTATCAGAAGATTTACAAACCTTACCTGCTTGCATTGCCTCTTTCTGCGATTCTGGGCTTATGATGATCACTTCCCTGATATTATGTTGGTCTCCTTGCTGTCTGCACTCACCCTCCTTGTGCTGTTGTTCACTCGAGCTGTTTTGAGCTTGGTTTTGAACCTGGTCCTGCACTTGACTATTCTCCTAATTTAGGATACTAGTAAGTCGAGTAGTGTTCGTGTCCTCCGTTGCACTTTGCACCTTTGATGTATTGCTATCATCCTTCAGCTCCAAGTTGTCATGTGCATCATCAATTTCGTTTGGATTTGAAGGACTATTTTCCTTCTGAGCACTGAGATTTGTAATTCCCTTCCCCTACCAAGTGGAAGAAACATTCACGTTAAGGTGTTGTTTAGTACTCACAATTGTTACCTGGGGTGATTGTCTTCATCATTGAGGTTCGTTTGGTGTATCCTTTGGTCCTTAGTGATGACCGGAGCTCCGGCGACCTCCCCGTAAAATCTCTCGCCGGTGATTCCTTCATTAAAATGGTTAGAAATCTCAGTCGGATGAACTCCCTGGCCTGGGGAAGATTCCCCAGTTGTTGAAATCTCATTCAGACCATCAGAACTTGGTCGAATATGGGGGAGCACGTCTGACGATTCCCAGGCGATTTCTTCCAAAATCGCCTTAGTAGATCTCTCAATTGGGTCGGTGGAAATCTTTGATTTTTGAACTGAAGATAGATCGTTACATGTAGATTCAAGATTCCCTGGCGTTTTAACTTGAATCATTCCAGAATTTTCCAGGGAAATGATTTTACGAGCCCAGTCCAACTGTTACTCTGAAAGCACGACATGGATCGCTTCTATTCTCCACAATTTGGAAGAGTTGTCGGACGATTCTTGAGAGGCGCCCGTGTGGGGTTTGTTCATCTTGGAATTGCCCGGAGCTACATCCCCGGCGGCTCTATCGCCATTCCGGTGAACTGCCACTTCGACTGTCTGCTGAGCTTTTTTTGGAGAGCAAATTTTTAGAGAGAGAAAAAATTTGAGAAATGAGGAAGCGATAAGGTTAGGGATTTTGTTTAGGATTTAGGGTTGAGGGTTAGGGTTTATAATTATGGTTTAGGGTTTACGATTTAGGGTTTAGGTTTAGGGTTTACAGTTTAGGATTTAGGGTTTAGGGTTAAGGGTTTAAGGTTTACGGTGAGTGTTTTGAGTAAGGGTTTAGGGTTTAGGGTTTAGGGTTTAGGGTTTTAGGGTTTAGGGTTTAGGGTCAGTGTTTAGGGTTTAGGGTTTAGGGTTTTAGTTTAGAGTTTAGGGTTTAGGGTTAACAATTTATGGTTTAGCGTTTAGGTTTTAGTGTTTAAAGTTTAGAGTTTAGGGTTTTGGGTTGAATATTTAGGGTTTAGGGTTTAGCTTTAGTGTTTAGGGTTTAGGTTTTAGGGATTGAGTCTTAGGATTTTAAATTTAGGGTTTAACTTTTAGGGTTTAGGGTTTTGAGATTAGAGTTTTTTTTTTTTAGTTTAACTACCCTTGGAGGGGTAGGGGCTGAGCAAACCCCCCAGGCCTTATCATAAATAAAAGCAAAAGTACAAGGAGGGGGACATAAACCTAACCTCCGAACCTGTGGTGGTTCAGTAGTCGACCTTCCTCAAGGGATAGTCAACTCATTCCCATACAAATAAAGTAACCAGGGTACTAAGTACCTAAAGGAGAGGACTCTTCTCAATACACAGAATCTAGGAAGCATAAACAAGGGAGACTCTCCCTTTACAAAATCAACAAAAAAACCTATTCAAAGGAGCTATAATTTTAAACTATAGATAGGTTGAAAAGGTTGCGGTCTATTGAAGGTGGTTCCTTAATCCTCTTAATTTTCCTTCACCTGAAATTTGCCATTTCTAGCAACTCTAGTTGGTAGTAAACTCTTACTTCTTTTGGTAATTGATGATTATTGAAATAAAGTTGGGGGTTAGTGATCCAATAAGGGTTGACTTTATGCATTATCTAGTCCACCAAAAGCTATGAATCTACCTCCAAAAGGACCTTCTTGTGGCCTAAGTCTAAGGACCAGGTCATCCCAAAAATCGCTACTTCTAATTCAGCCTGGTTGTTAGTGCCTTCCCCCAATGGAGTGGCAAATGCGAGTAACATTTCTCCAGCCTGATCCCGTATGATACCTCCTGCTCCAATTCTGCCGGGATTACTTAGTGTACTGCCATCCGTGTTGATTTTTACCCATTTAGTAGGATGTTTTGTCCAATTAACAAGGGCCACTTTAATATCATGCACACATTTTCCCCCTAGTTGGATCAGGTCCCTCCAATTTGAAGGCAATTTGATGTGAAGAAAGGTTTTGGTCATGAGCTTGTAATTGTCCTTGTACACGGCATATTTGACCCTGCTAGCATTGGATTGTTTGCCTCCGTATTTACTAGCACATCTATTCTTTCATAGGTTCCAACAAATGAATATTGGTGTAGCTTGTAGTAACAGCCTATGTCCCTCATTATTGTATTTAGCTGACCACCATTGCATGATGAGTTGTTGTAAGGAGTTGTGGTCTGTGGTGATTCCGACATTTGCAGCAAAGCTTTTCCACACATAGGTAGCAAGTTGTCCACTGTTGAAGGTGTGTTCGATTGTATCCATATCTGGCCTATTACAACAACAAAAACAATTGGCTGGCTCACTGCCAAAACTGGTTAGTTTCTCGTTAGTGGGAAGTTTACCTCTTAAGGTTCTCCATAAAAGAAAATAAGATTTAAAAGGGATAATCTTGTGCCAAATAAAGGACTTGAATCGAGTCTTGATCCTCTTCTCCCTTATAACATTTCATGCAGAGGAGCAGCTGAATTTGTCATCAGTGTTGAGTTTCCAGATAGCTTGGTCTGGGAGATCCTGCTGAATGTGAAGCTCTGTGGATAGGATGTTGGTTAATTAACACCTGGGTACATGTTGGATGAGCATACTCCAATTCCACTGTCCCTCATGCCAAAATTCTGCTACAGTAGTATTGTTGAATCTGTTACTTTTAGCAGAAAATTGAGCAAGGGGTCCAACACCAAGCCAAATATCCCACCAAAAAGAGCAGCTACCTGTGTTGAGTTTCCATTGAATGTGTGCTTCTACTTTGTGTTTGTTATGCATAAGATATTTCCACGTCAGAGATTCACATGTATCCCATTTTTTACTAATAGAATTAGACCTTTGACAATATTTAGCTCTCAAAAAATCTCCCCAAAGAGTTTTTTTGGATCTAAAAATCCACCATTGTTTATATTGAAAAGCCATGCAAACATCTTTAAGATTCCTCATTCCCACACCCCCTTCATCATATGTAAAGCTTAAATTCTTCCATGACGCCCAATGATACTTTTTCTTCTCGTTCATCCATCCCCAGAAAAATTCATCCATGATGCTTTGTATCTGCTTGAGGACAGTAACTGGAGGAGTCAGTGCTGATAGGAGGTGTATAGGTAAAGATTGCAACACATGCTTGACCAATATTGCTCCACCACCATAGCTTAATAATCTAGTTTGCCAACCTGTGATCCTGCACAAAAACTTGTTAATTAGATCTGAAAAATAAATAATCCTAGGTCTACCAACAAATAAAGGACAACCAAGGTAAGTGATAGGGCCCTCCTTCTGTTTGAAACCAGTGATTCTCTTGATTATGTCTCTTGTTCTATTGAATGCACAAGAGTGAACCATAAAGTGACTTTTGTCTGTGTTAACAAGTTGGCCTGAGACCTCCTCATATGAATTCAGAGTCTGCATGATGACCCTCAAAGTTTTCTGTCTTCCTGATGTGAAGAGAATGATATCATCTACAAAGCTCAAATGATTCACTTGGGGACCTTTGATTTCCATGGAAAAATCATGGTATTCAGGGTTGTTGTGAAGTCTGTTCAAGGATCTAGAAAGGACCTCTGCTCCTAAAATAAATAGGGCAAGGGATAGAGGGTCCCCTTGCTTGAGGCCTCTAGTGGATTGAAAGAAGCCATGTCTTTTTCCATTGACAATAATAGAGTACCAATTGTTGGCCATGATCCTCCAAACCTTATCAATAAAAACTTCATCAAAACCCATTCTTCTCAACACCAAACAAATATAGGACCAAGAAACCCTATCATATGCTTTAGCCATGTCCAAATTAATAATAACATTGCTACCAATATTTGGTTTCTTAATCTGATGAATTATCTATTGAGCTAGCATGATGTTTTCAAATGTACTTCTCCCTTTGACAAAGCCCGATTGGTTGAGGGAAACAAAATTAGGTAGCATAGGACCTAGTCTAGAACTTACTAGTTTAGAGATAATTTTACTAGTAAAGTTGCTTAGACTGATGCGCCTGAATTCAGTGAGTTTATTGGGGTTGTTCACCTTGGGGAGCAAAAGAATACAAGAATGAGAAAAATATTTGGGAATTATTTGACCACAAAAGAATGCTTGAATGACTCCAAGGAGATCATGCTTGATAATAGGCCAACATTCCTGAAAAAAATAACCATTCATCCCATCTGGACCAGCTGCAGAGTTAGGGTTCATAGAGAACACTACTTCTTTCAATTCTGCCAGAGTAGGCATAGTGGTGAGGCTATCATTCTGCTCCTGATTGACCATCTCACGAATACATTCCTAGGCCCCCTCATTGATGAACTTATTGTCTCTTGTAAAGATATTCTGGAAATGATAACAGGAAACCTTAGCAATAGAATCATCTCCCTGTAACCACTCCCCATCATTTCTAATAAGTTTATGTATAAACAATCTTCTTCTTCTCCTTCTCCCTCTTATCAGTGAACGAAAAAATTTGGTGTTAGCATCACCTTCCTTGAACCACTGCAATTGAGTTTTTTGTTTCAATATGGAGTCCTCCATTTTCAGGAATCTGATGTACTCTGCATTTAGTTCATGCAGTGTTGCCCTGTTTTTCTTCAATGGGATCTTGAATAAGATGCTCTTCTGCAATCCCGACCTTCTCCTCATAATCCTTTACCCTTGAGAAAATGTCTCCAAATTCCTGCCTAGACCAAGAGCTAAGGGTATTGGACAACCTTTTTAATTTCTGATGAAACTTCCACATGATGTTACCCTCCATAGCTCTTTCCCAGCAAGCTTTAACTGTATCAAAAAAATTAGTATGATCAGCCCAGCAATTGAGAAATTTAAAATAGCTAGTTTGGTCCTCTACTTTAGAAGCCATTTCCATCAGTAATGGACAGTGATCTGACCCTATTGATGGTAAATGGGTGATGGTCGTTTGAGGCATTTTTTCCAACCAAACATCAATAATAAGACCTCTGTCCAGCCTTTTCCAAATTTTGTGATGTATACCCCTTTTATTGGACCAAGTAAACTTCTGGCGACTAAAGCCCAAATCCATGAGTCCACAAGCTTCAATCACAGCAATGAACTAAAGACTCTTCCTTATGTTGTAAGGTACTCCTCATAGCTTTTCCTCAATAGAAGTAATGACATTATAGTCACCAATTGAACACCAATGATTGGTATTTCCAGCAACATGATGCAACAGTCTATCCCATAGAGGCCTTCTAAGATGATCCTTACACTTAGCATACACAAAGGTATAGGTGAATTTAGTCTGAAGTTTATTGTGGCCAATGTCAAAAGTAATTTGTTGTTCATCCTCCTCTAGTACAACACAGTCAATGTCTATATTCCAAAATAGCCAAATCTTGCAATTGCAATTTCTTACAGCCTGATCCATAGCTAGATGGTTTTTAAAAGTTTGAACATGGGTAGTGTCTTAGAAGGGTTCTAAGATGGAAATGATAGAAAGATGGTGCATCTTCTTGAGCATTTTGAGTCTTTCCAGAACCCCTTGAGTATTGATCCCCCTTACATTCCAAATAAGTGTACTAATCATTGAGATGATCTGGAAGTAAAGAGCCTTGTGTTTGGTCTGCCTATAGTGACAGTTTTGGTGTCCTGAGTTTCGAAGTGGAATCTATCATGATATATACCTTTGGGAGATAAACCTTGAGTTTTGGCCACTTGTTGAATCTCATCCTTAAGGCCTCTATCAGTGTGAGGACTGAAAGCTTTAATCAGTAGTTCACTAGTCTCATCATGCTCATCAATTTCCTTGAGGGACTGGTTATCTCCAACCCTTTTATCTTCTGAATTGTCCACAACATATTCATCAAAAATAGGGCTCTTATTAATCTGGCACTTTTCATACATTTTATTAGGAGGGACATTATGAGGAGGGGTCATGTACTGTGCCTGTAAGGGAGTAATGTCCATGCCCAGTTGTTCATCAACCATAATAAACTTTTTGCAAGCTTCCCCAGTCGTTTGTTGTTCCCCTTATTGATCCTTCTCCTGTTGTGTTGCCTGTCTCTTTTTAGCTACTTCTCTCTTTTCTTTCCTAGGTTTATTCTTGATTTTGGGAGTGTTTCCTTGTTTGGTAGTACTTGTATTGGATCCCAAATCTTTTGCCATAGATCCTTTGTTTAGTTTACCTGTTGTTGTTACCTCCGCTTGCTGTTTGTCCCTGTTATTTTTGGTGGTATCCAGATTCTTTGCCCTTGTTTGTTCTTGTTGCTACACCTGTTGATGATCTGGAATATGTTGTTGGCTTGTAGTGGTAGCAGATGTTCTAGAGTTTGAACTATGGTCAGTGCGAGTACCCTCATGCATAACATGAGACAAATTCCCCCCTTTGGACACCCCTTCCTGCATGTTAGTTTGTTTCTCCTGACATCCCCCATCCATCCCTCCTTCAACTTCAACAGCACCATAAAGATATGAACTATTAGGGTTTGTGTGGATTGGGAGCATTGAGTCAATACCTATGCTCTTGTTATTTACTTTGTTAACTGTTTGCTTGACCTGTGCTTTTTGGTTATGGACTGCTTTAGACCTGCTTTGTGCTCCCTCTTGTACTGTCCCTTCATTACTGTTATGCTCCTGGATATCTTCAGGTTGTTTTTCTTGCATGTTAAGGTTAGTAAAAGAATTATGATTAGAAGTATTAAGTGTACCTGTTTGTTGAGTTGTGATTTGTGGTTGCTCTTTTGACATTTTGTTCTGTAGTGAGGTTGGCCTCCAAACTGTCTTCTCTATTTTTTCTTCCTGTAGTTTATTGTTTCTTTTTCTTGACACCTGCCATTCTTCTTCCTTCAGCTGCTCAGGTTGCTGCTGATTGCTTCCTTCCTTGGTTTTTTTGTGTTGTTTCTCCTCTTGCTCCTTTGTCCTAGTCTATTTATGATCACTCATTTGTTGCCCTTGTTCACCTTTGTTCATGTTTTTCATTTCTGCTCCTAACACTTTCCTTCGTTGGAAGTCCTCATCCCTTATTTTGAAGTTACAATCACCTATCATGTGGCCTTGATGTTTGCAGCATACACAATAAAGGGGGATATTTTCGTATTCAATAGATTTCCATCTCCCTATAGAGAGATCTTCATCATCCAAACCAATCCAAATATGTCTAGGTCTAGCCTTGGTGAGGTCCACTTGGACTTTTACCTTGGCCATACTAGCTCTAGTTCTTTTGATAGAAGTTGTATCTAAGTATAACAGTTTGCCCACTGATTCTAGTAGAGGTGTGATGAATTCCTTTTTGAAACAATGCCATGGTAGGCCCTGCAGCAGTACCCATATAGGAACAATATCTGTTTCTTCTTCAGGTCTAAAGTTGGGATTCCAAGTTTGTATTCTCATAAGTTTTCCCTCAATGGTCATTCTTTGTTGTGTCCATAAAGTGTTATAATCCAATTTATTCTCCAAATCAATAAACACATGCCTAGCATTATAATGAGCAATATTGACCACCCCATTCAGCTGGGTCTGTAAGATGAAGCTTTTCATAATGAGTTCAATTTTTGGCATGCTAGTACTGAATCTACCTATAAGGGTATATTTACAATCCACCGTCAATTTCTTCATGAAGTCATTTATATTATAAATCACAGCAGGTTGGCCCTGTTTAGTAGTGTGTTTGGGAGGGACCAACTCTATAGAAGTTGCATGTGTAGCATGAATTTGCCTAGGTCTAGCAGCCAACGTTTATACCACTGTGTAGGGAGCAGGTTAAGTACTCTGGTCCTGTTTGTTTTTTGATTCTCATTGAGATTTCTAGGACCTTTCGGTTGGTTGGGGTGATTAGTTTGCTGACCCTTCTGATTGGCAATTACGTCTATCAAAGTTGCTGGAAATTTTAGGGAATTCCTTGTGATAGTTATTGGGTTCAGAATTCCCTACAAGATCATGTCGTTGAGTTTGGCTGTTATTTTTTACACTACCGTGATTTCGATCAGTTTGTTGATGGGGTTCAATATCTCCCCTGCCTTGTTCCTGATCATTCAACACAACATTATTTTGCCCTTTTGCATTGACATTCACTTAATCATCACTACTACTAAGACTAACTGCATCTCTACAAGCATTAGAGTGAGAATACTTACCTGCTTGAGTGCCATCCCCACTCGGATTTCTACTTTGTGAGTTGTTATTTATTGCCTGCTGCTCCTACATTTGATCATTATCAACTTCATTAGTATAATTAATTATTTTACCTGCTCTTTGTTTTCCTCCAATGCTTGTCCTTGTATCCGTTGGCTTAACTCCAAATGAGAAATGGGATGAACTCTCAACTTCAATCACTTCCAAAGATGTAGACTTTTTATTGCCTTGTTGATCAGTTAGGTCTTGACTTATTCTTGTATCTCCATGCTTTGATTTCGTCTCTATTTTTTGTTGTTCCATTGAGTGTTGGTCCTGTTTTTGACCATTTGGACCTGCATGATCTTGGGAAAAAAATCCCCTATTATTCTACGTCAGAACTGCAGTTGAGTTCTTCAACCTTAGCTTGTCGAAAGGTTGCCAAATTCACTAAACTCGCCTGACTTTCCTCCTGGTTATGTTCTTGAGCTATATTGATGGGTATATTGGTATGGTGGACCGCCTCATCCATAAAATAAGCTTCCTTAGTAGCGCCGGCTTCACCCTGCAGTTTTTCAGATGTTTGATCACCGAAATTCTTGTCGCTGGAGATTGGACGATCCATTCTACTTGAAATTGCAGTGAGATGTACCTCTTCACCAGGTGAGTAAACCCAGTGTTCAAATCGCCATGAAATTGGTGGTAGGTGGACGAATCTGAAGGCGCATTTCCAGTGATTTTTCGGCAAAGGTCCCAGAGATCGCCTCATCAGTCCTCTCAATTGGCAAGACGGAATCACTTGATTTTTCAGTAGATTGTAGCCTTTGAGTAGTAGAATCATTCCCTCTAAATAGTTTTGGATGAATCAACTTATCGCGATCTGGGGAAATAATTTTTTGAATCCCGTCCAGCTCCCTTTCTGAAATCACGATATACATCTCCTCATTGTTTCACAAATTTGTGGGGATGTAGTATGAATTTGATGTTGATTCTTGGTGGGTTTTGTTCGTCTTCTCTAGGCGCCTCTGAATGCTTTGGTCCGGCGGCCTAGAAAGGCTCACCGATGGTTCACGCGCCATTCCGGCTGGAGAGCTAGCCGTTGGAGTTGTAGTTGCTGTGTAATTTTTGAGAGAGTTCCGCTAGAGAGGGAAATTACAGAGAGAAAAAAATTGGAATGTGAGGAAGCGATGGATTTAGGGTTTAGGGTTTAGGGTTTAGGGTTTAGGTTTAGGGTTTAGGATTTAGGGTTAGGGTTTAGTGTTTATTGTTAGGGTTTAGGGTTTAGGGTAAGGGTTTAAGGTTAGGATTAAGGGTTAGTATTTAGGGTTTAGGGTCAATGTTTAGGGTTTAGGGTTTTAGCTTAGAATTTAGGGTTTAGGGTTAATAGTTTATGGTTTAGGGTTTAGGTTTAAGTGTTTAGGGTTTAAGGTTTAGGGTTTTGGGTTGAAGATTTAGGGTTTAGGTTTAGTGTTGAGGGTTTAACTTTTAGGGTTATTGTTTAGGGTTTAGGGTGTAGGGATTAAATTTTAGGGTTAAGGTTTTGGATTTAGTGTTTTGGGTTAAAGTTTGAGGGTTAAGGGTTTAGGATTTTGGGTTTAGGGTTTAGGTTTTAGGGTTTAGGGTTTAAGGTTTAGGGTTTTGGGTTAAAGATTTAGGGTTTAGGTTTAGTGTTGAGGGTTTAACTTTTAGGGTTATTGTTTAGGGTTTAGGGTGTAGGGATTAAATTTTAGGGTTAAGGTTTTGGATTTAGTGTTTTGGGTTAAAGTTTGAGGGTTAAGGGTTTAGGATTTTGGGTTTAGGGTTTAGGTTTTAGGGTTTAGGGTTTAAGGTTTAGGGTTTTGGGTTAAAGATTTAGGGTTTAGGTTTAGTGTTGAGGGTTTAACTTTTAGGGTTATTGTTTAGGGTTTAGGGTGTAGGGATTAAATTTTAGGGTTAAGGTTTTGGATTTTGTGTTTTGGGTTATAGTTTGAGGGTTAAGGGTTTAGGATTTAGGGTTTAGGGTTTAGGTTTTAGGGTTTAGGGTTTCAAATTGTAGGTTTAGGGTTTAGAGGTTAGGGTTTTTTTTTTTTTTAACAACCCTTGAGGGGGTCAGGGGCTTAGATACACCCCCAGGCCTTACCATATATAAACATCAAAAATACAAAGAGGGGGACATAAACCTTACCTCCACTTAATGGTGGTATAAGAGTTGGTAGCCTACTAATTACCCTTAGTAGGTTCTCCAACTCTTTCCCAAACTAATTATCCTCTCGATACAACGAATCTAGGAGAATGTAAATTAGGGAGACTCTCCCTCTACATAAAAGATTACGCTATTCTAACCTACCAAGGGGAAGTCTATATGGAGATGACAGATGGATCATCAAAAAAAAAAGGCCTAAAGCAGTTCTAGCTCCTTCATAGGTCCTTTATGCTTGTGGGTAGATCAGGGCGGTTCCTTAATTCGCTTCAATTATCGTCTTCTGAAGATGGCCCTTTCTACCAGGTTTTCCTGCAGGTACGCTGATGTTAGTTTAGGGAGCTGCTGGATGCTGAAGTATAACTGAGGGCTGTTTAGCTGGTGACTGTGTTTGGAGAGTGAGTCTGCGACAAAATTGGCTTCTCGGAGAGTATGAATGCATTTGAAGTGTGTGAGTTGAGGGGTGAGGTGTTGAAACTTTTGCACATGGGATGAGATGGACCATGGAACTACTGTGCTGCTTATAAGCCAGCCTACCAGAAGTTGGGAGTCAACTTCAAGGATTACCTTCTTATAATTCAAGTGTACGGACCAGTATAAGCCAAATATAGCTGCTTCTATCTCAGCTTGGTTGTTCGTTCCTTCACCTAAAGGAGCTGAAAAAGCAAAGATAATATCTCCAAAATGATTCCTAAGAATCCCCCCTGCACCTGTGCTTCCCGGATTGGACAGTGCACTCCCTTCAGTGTTTAATTTAGTCCATCTGTTCGGGGGTTTAATCCACTGGACAGCAGTCACCTTGATGTCGTGGGTACACTTCTCAATGAGTGTACATAGCTTACTCCATTCCCATGGCCAAGATATATAGGGGAAGACTGTATGCAGCAGTTTGAAGGTGTCGAAAATCACAAGATGTTTGACCCTTGCCATGTTGGACTGCTTTCCCCCATACTTTTTAGCGCACCTATTTTTCCATAAATTCCAACAAATAAAGATTGGAGTAGATTGTAGGATGAGCTTGTGTGCTTGATTGTTATGATTCTAACTCCACCACCTCATGATCATGTTTCTTAGAGGTAAGGGATCAGTTTGGATGCCTAACGCGATTGTGAAAAACTTCCAAACATTCTTGGCAAAATTCCCTGAATTAAAGATATGTTCGATGGTATCTGTACCTGGAGAATGACAGCAGTGACATTCACTAGGTTCGATTTCAAAGCTTGCAAGCTTCTCATTAGTAAGGAGTTTCCCTCTGATTGTTCTCCAAAGCAAAAATGAGCATTTGAAGGGAATATTTTTCTGCCAGCTTATAGGTGTTGATCTTGTTTTTTTCCCTTTTTTCTCTAATGCAATTCCATGTAGATGACACAAAGAACTGGCCACTGGTATTGGGAATCCACACTACCAGATCAGGCTGTCCATTTTGAAGGTGTAGCTGAGTAGAGAGGATATTGTGTACCTGACCTGGAGGGGCTATCTGGATCACCTTATTCATGTTCCAATGACCCTCCTCGATAAATTCAGAGATTGATTCATTGTTGAACCTGTTGCTAGCAGTGGTGTATTGAGCCATGGGCCTACTCCTAACCAGTTATCCCACCAAAAGGAACAAGACCCATTTCTGATTTTCCATTGAATGTGACTTTCCACAGTGTGTTTGTTCTTCATCATCAATCTCCAAGCTTGGGATTCCCCAGTGTCTCATTTTTTACTTATAGGATTGGATCTTTGGCAATACTTTGCCCTTAAAAAATCCCCCCATAATGTTTGCTTGGATTTAGATATCCACCATTGCTTGAATTGTAATGCGCGACATACATCATTCATAAGTCAAACTCCAATTCCTCTTTCATTATAGGGAAAACTTAAGTTCTTCCATGAGGACCAATGGTATTTCTTCTTGTCATTCCTCTACCCCAGAAGAAGTCTGCCATAATGCCTCAGATTTGCTTTATAACAGTTGAAGGTGTGGAAGTAGCTGCGAGGATGTGGATTGGGAGTGATTGTAACACATGCTTGATCAAGGTTACTTTGCCCCCATAAATCAATATTTTTGATTGCCATCCTGTGATTCTGTTAACTACCTTGTTGATGAGGTCCGAGAAGTAGATTATCCTAGGCCTGCCAACAAATAAAGAGCATCCTAGGTATGTGAGAGGAGCTTCTTTCTGATGAAATTCCGTATATTTTCTGACCCTGTCAGTGGTGGTTCTGAAGGCATTGGAATGAAGCATAAAATGATTTTTTGCTTTGTTAACGAGCTGGCCATATATCCTCTCATAAGTAGCCAAAGTATGCATAATAAGTTTGAGAGAATGTTTCCTTCTCGAGGTGAATATATTGATGTCATCTGCAAAGCTTAGATGATTAATCTGAGGACCCCTCATTTCCATATGGAAACCATGGTATAGGGGATTTTGGAAAAGTCTATTCAAGGACCTTGACAGTACCTCAGCACCTAAAATAAATAGGGCTGGGGATAGAGGGTCTCCCTGCTTAAGGCCTCTGGTGGAATGGAAGAAGCCATGTCTCTTGCCATTAATAATAATAGACTACCAATTGTTTGCCATAATTCTCCAAACCATGTCTATGAAGACTTCATCAAAACCCATTTTTCGAAGGACTAGACAAATATATGACTAAGAGACCCTGTCATAAGCTTTTGCCATATCAAGTTTGATTACTACATTGCTTCCAATATTGGGTTGTTTGAGTTGGTGGATAATTTCTTGGGCTAACATAATGTTCTCAGAAATGCCCCTACCCTTAACAAAGTTGGATTGATTAGGGGAAATCAGGCTAGGTAAGATAGGAGCCAGTTTGAGACATAATAGCTTAGTAATAATCTTGTTGGTGAAGTTGCTCAAGCAGATGGGTCTAAACTCAGTAAGTTTATTGGAATTTTTCACCTTGGGAAGAAGTACGAAGCAGGCATGTGAGAATTATTTGGGAAGCATTTGACCACTGAAAAAAGCATGAATTACTGCCAGCAAGTCTTTTTTGATAATACTCCAACATTTTTGGAAAAAACATCCATTCATTCCATCAAGTCCAGCAGCTGAGTTGGGATTCATGGAATAGACTACCTCCTTTAGTTCCTTCATAGTTGGTAACTCCTTCATCCTATCATTGTGCTCCTGATCGACCATTCTTGGAATGCAATTAATTGGAATTTCATCAATGAATTTTTCCTCCCCTGTGAAGATATTCTGAAAGTGTTCACAGGCAGCCTTAGCAATGTGTTCATCACCCTGTACCCAGTCAGCATTGTCATCGAGGATTTTGTGAATAAACGACCTTCTTCTTCTTCCTCTAATCAATGCATGAAAGTACTTTGAATTACTGCCCCCTTCTCTAAACCAATGCAACTGAGTTTTTTGTTTAAGAATAGAGTCTTCCATCTTCATGAATTTGATATATTCTGCATTAATACCATGCAGTTCTGCCCTCTGCTCCTCGGTGTTATTGTGGATGAGATTGTCTTCAGCCTCTTTAACTCTTGCTTCAAAGTCTTTGACCTTAGCATAGATATCTCCAAATTGTATTTTAGACCAGGCACTTAGAGTAGATGCCAGTCTCTTTTTTTTTGATGAAAGGTGCACATGGGATTTCCTTCTATAGGCCTTTTCCAGCATTCTGTAACAGTCTCTGTAAAGGAAGGTTGATCAGCCCAACAATTGAGAAATCTGAAATATTTAATGTGGTTATCAGGCCTGGCATTCATTTCCATCAGAAGTGGACAATGATCAGACCCCATAGAGGGGAGATGAGTAATGTTAGTATGAGGCATATCCTTCAACCATCTATCATTAACCATAGCCCTGTCCAACCTTTTCCAGATTCTGAAATTAATACCCCTTTGATTAGACCAGGTGAATCTAGATCCATTAAACCCTAAATCTATGAGTCCACAAGCTTCAATAACTCCAATAAATTTTAAGCTTTTCCTCATGTTATAAGAGATGCCACCCATCTTTTCATCACTATTAGTTATAACATTAAAATCCCCCACTGCACACCAAGGAATGGTATCCTTAGTATCAACAATATGAAGAAGTCTATCCCAAAGAGGTTTTCTAAGATATTCTTTACACTTGGCATACACAAAAGTCTTGATGTAGGTCTCTGGAGCTTCTGTGTGGGTGAGCTCACAAGAAATCTGTTGTTCATCAGCTTCAAACACATTACAAGTGATCTCATTAGTCCAAAAAAGCCAGATTTTTCCATTGATGTTACTAATTACATGAACCATGGAAAGCATACTTTTAAACATATTTATCTGGGTACTGTCAGAGAATGGTTCGAAAACTGCAATCATCGACACTTGATGAATATTTTTGAGATTTTTGAGTCTTTCTATAACACCTAGGGTGTTTATTCCTCTAGCATTCCATATGATTGTACTAATCATTGAGATGAGTTAGAGGTGAAAAGTCTAGTGTTTGGTCTTCCTGCAACTACAGGAATGGGTGGAGTTGGTTTTGTTAGGGGAAGCCTTTCCAAATGTATGCCCCTGGGAGAGAGTCCCTGTTTGCTGGTGACCTGCTATAGCTCCTTTTCAAATTTTGTGTCCTTTTTAGGGATAAAAGCTTTGATAAGTAGCTCACTAACTTCATCATCATCACCTTGAGCATTTACAGGTAGAGTATCATCATCTATTTCATCTTCAGAAGCTTCCACATCATACTCATCTCTTACAATTATCTTGGCCTGATCAGGAAACCTTCCAGGAGTAGGGGTGTTGTATTGAGCTTTAAGAGAAACTACATCCATTACTTGCTCCACCATGATGAATTTTTTGCAAGGGTTTAATCCTTCTTGATGGTTGTCGTTAGGATTGTGTTCTTGGTGTTGTTGTTCAGCATTTTTCCTCTTGGTTGCTTCCCTTTTTTTCCTACTAGGTTTGTTCTTGCTTTTAGGAGTGTCCACCTGTTTACTAGAGCTTGCTTTGTTGCCCGTATCCTTTGCCATAAAACCTTTGAGTTGATTGACTGTCTTTCTAGTATTGTATACTTGTTGACTGACATTCTGTTCTTGATGTTGTTGGACAGAACTTATAGTGGTAGCAGGGGCTTGAGGGTCAATCCTAAGGTCAACCATTTGGTTCTCATGCAAAACATGAGACAATTCCCTACCCATAGGTTCCCCTTCTTGCATATTAGTAGTTTTCTCCTTTACTTCCATCCTCCCTCCAACAACTTCATCAGCCACAACAGAGGGGATTACAGGGATAGGGAGTTCATTGTCAACATAATGCTCAATTTCAACAATTACAGGGGATGGGGGAGTTGAAATCTGATCACCAGATTTCTCAATTTCAATCACTGGAGCTACAGAATTCATACCTATTTTCGGCATTGTCTGTTGATCATGAGGAGTTCTGGCATGCTGTATCTGTACCTGTGGGATTTGTTTCTTACCTGGATCCTAGTTTTGCTGTTGAGTTTTATTTTTTCTCCGAGTTTGAGTGTGGCATTGTTCCTCCTTTTGCATAATATATTCCTCTGCTGGTCCTCCTATATTTGTTTGCCTATTTGAGTGTGTTTTTGCTTTGCAATCCTCATGTTGTTGATTACCTTTCAATGCCTCATTCAGCTGCTTCTCCTGTCCTTTCTTTACTGCTTCCTCATCTTTTCTTTTTTTAATTTCCTCATCTCTTTCCTTCAAGGGACATTCTCCAATTATATGGCCCTGGTGCTTACAGTAAAGGCAGTAAGGAGGAACATCCTTAAATTCAATAATTTGCTACTTGCCTAAGGAAGGGTCTTTTTTAGAAAGACCCAACCACACATGTTGAGGTCTTTCTTGGTGATATCAATTTGGACCCTCACTTTTGCAACACTACCCCTAGTTTTTTGCATGGTTGGAGAGTCTAGGTATAGAGCTTTACCAATAGGGGACATCAATGGGGTGAGTATATCCATATAGTAGTAGTGCCATGGAAGTTCAGGTAGGGTGATCCAGATGGGCACTATAGGGATTTCCGTAGCAGGTTCAAAGGTAGGGGTCCATACCTGCAGCTTCATTAAATGACATGCAATGAACATCATCTGCTTTGTCCAGACTGAAATGTGATCAGCTTTATAGTCCAGGTCGATATAGATGTTTCTTGAATTGAAATGGACAATCTTGACCCCTCCAGTGAGTTGAGTTTGTGCAATAAAGCTCCTTCTAATAACTTCCATTTTGGGCAAAGCATTGGAGAATTTACCCACCAGAGTATACTTACACCTTCCTGGCATCTTAAGTATGAAATCCTCTTCATGGAAGGTTATAGAAGGGTAACGTTGTCTAGTGGTAATGATAGGGGAGGTTGTATCCAAAGGGGTGTCATTTTTAATTTGGTTGGCTCTAAGTCTAGTAGCTAAAGATTGGGTCACAGTTGGGGGTGCAGGATCAGGAATTTGGTGATTGATATTTCTGGTGGAAGGGGTATTGACGGGAATTTTATTTTGATTTTGTCTGGGGCTGCTTTGGTTGTTTCTTTGGTGGTTGGGTCTGTAGGTGTCAAAATTAGATGAGACTTTAATGGGAGGAGGGATACTAGAGTCTATATCAGAGCCTTTTTTAATGTTGTTTTCAGGTTGTTCTTACGCCCTATTCTACACACAAAAAGATGGCCTTTCTCATGCACATTTTGGCTACTATGAATATTATTGTAAGGTGGGAAGTGGTGATCATAATTATTTGGAGCAAAGTTAACCCACTTACCTGCCGCCTCCTTGATGGTGCGAGTTGGTTGTGTCCCTCCATACTCTTTTCTTTGCTGCATTGTATTCTCATTGGAGTTGATCTTATCTTTCACCTTCCAAATAGATTTCCCTCCATTGCCTTGTTGTTGCTCCTGTGGTGCCCTTGTTATTGCCTTAGTGATCGTATGTTGTGCTTCCTGAGTGTGATAAGTTGCTGCGTTTTCATCTCCCTGCATTTGGCTTGGCCCATTGACATCTGCAGTCTCTTTTATGATCAACTGCTCCTGATCATGTTGTATTGGTTCCATCATGTGATTTGGAGTGTGTTCCCTGTCCTAATTGTTTTCCTGATTCAATATACCTGTAATTGGAACTGGTTCAAGCCTCTCCTCACTGATATGATCATCCATGGTTGCTGTAACTTGTCCCTGCATTTTAGAAGATGAATACACATTAATTTGCTTAGGAATGTTTTTCTCTTCGCAGGGGATCTTTTGGGATGCTACTATATCGCCGTCATTGCCCAGAACTCCGGCGACTTTGCCGAAATTTATGTCGTCGGAGATTTCACCGTCAAAATGGTTTGAGATTTCAGTAAGATGTACTCCTTGACGTGGGGATGATTCCCCAGTGGTTGCAGGTTCATTTCTCTCATCGGAAGACGATCGAAATTGAAGGCGCACGTTAGGCGATTCAGCGGTGATTTCTCCAGAATTCGCCTTCAAGGATCCCTCAATTTGTGTGATGGAATCGTTTGATTTTTGGACTGGAGATAGATCCTTCGATGTAGATTCATGATTCTCAGTTGAATTAACACGAATCATTCCAGATTGTTTGAGAGATATAATTTTTCGAGCGCAGTCTAACTCCTCTTCTGAGATCACGACATGGATCACTTCAATTCTACGCAATTTCAATGAGTTAGCTGATGATTCTAGTGAAGCACCCTGCTGGGGTTTATCAATGTTCGAATTGCGCATCGATTGGGACTGGTCCGGTGGTCGAAGCACCATTCCCGACGGCTCTGTGGCCATTCCGGTGAACAGCTGTTCTTCCGCCTGTTGAGAGCACTTTTTTGAGAGAGGATTTTTAGACAGAGAAAAAATTTGGAAAATAGGAAAGCGATGAGGTTAGGGTTTAGGATTAGGATTGAGGGTTTAGGGTTAGTGTTTAGCTTTAGGGTGTAAGATTTAGGAATTAGGGTTTAGCGTTTAGGGCTTAGGTTTTAGGGTTTAGGGTTTTGAGTTTTAGTACTACGATTTAAATTTTAAGGTTTGGGGTTTTTAGGTTAAGGTTTAGGGTTTTGGGTTGCAGGTTTAGGGTTTAAGGTTTAAAGTTTAGGTTTTAGGGTGTATGCTTTAGTGTTTTTGGTTGCAGGGTTTAGGTTTAGGGTTAGGGTTTAGGATTTAGGGTTTTTGGTTTACGGTTTAAATTTAGGGTTTATGGTTTCGGCTTAGGTTTAGTGTTTTGAGGTTAAGGTTTTATTGCTTAGAATTTAGGGTTAAAAGTTTAGTGTTTAGGGTTTAAGTTTTAGGGTTTTGAGCTTAGGGTCTTGGGTTTTGGATTTAAGGTTTTGGGTTGTAGGTCTAGGGTTTAGGGTTTCTAGTTGTTTAAGGTTTAGGGGTTAGAATTTAGGGCTTAGGGTTTATAGTTTAGGATATAGGGTTTAGGGTTTTTGGCATAGGATTTAGGGTTTAGGGTTAATGGTTTAGGGTTAAGGGTTTATGGTTTGGATTTAGGGTTTAGGGTTTAGTGTTATGGTTTAGGGTTTGGATTTAGGGTTTGCGGTACAAAAGGGAAAAGAAAACCCATACCTATTCAAAAAGGCTATAATTATTAAACCATAGTCAGGTTGAAAAGGTTGCACACAACCTCAAGGAGCTTGTTTAATTCTTCTGAGTCTCTTTCTTCTGAAATTTTGCATACCCATTTTTTCGAGAATATACCTTCCTTTAGCTGCCCCTGGTAGTTAATGATGAGTGTAGAAATGTTGAATAATATCTTGTCTATGACTCCATTTAGATAGATGATCAGCCATGCAATTAGCTTCCCTGTAGGTATGTTCGCATTGGAAATATTCAAATTGCCTGCTGATATTTTTGAGTTCCTGTGTGGATTGTTGAATTTGCCAGGGTGGTGAGCTGTTGTGATTGATCCATTTGCTAAGAAGATCCGAATCCACCTCTTAAATAATCTTGTTGTATCCATGTTGCAAGCACCAATTTGTTCCATGAGTGGCTGCCTGAATCTCTGCTTTATTGTTGGTACCAAACCTAAGATGTATGGCATATGCATAGATCATATTGCCTTGGTCATCCCTTAGAACTCCTCCTCCCCCAAGTTTACCTAGATTGTTAAGGGCACTACCATCTGTATTCAGTTTGTACACTCCCCTTGTAGGTTTGTCCCACCAGACTAAAATCACCTTAAGTTCATGTGTGCAGTTTTCTATCGTGTTGATCACTTCCTTCCAATTACCAAGCCATTGCAGGTATGGGAACACATTGATGAATAATTGCATCATGTCCTTGAATATGAGGTACTTTACTCTACCAATACTGGACTGCTTGCCTCCATATTTGACCGAGCACCTGTTTTTCCACAGATTCCAGCAAGTGAAAATGGGGAGGGCCTGATTTAAATGTTTGTGAGTCTCATTGCTGTGTTCAATACTTCACCAGGTCACCAATAAATTTCTCAGAGTTGTGGATGAGTGTTTGATTCCCATCAGTGCTGCATGGAACTTCCAGATGTGGTTGGAAAAATTCCCAGATACAAAAATGTGGTCAATTTCATCCCTCCCTGGTCTGTGACAGCAGTAACAGTTGGCTGGCTCAATTCCCAAGCTGATTAGCTTTTCGTTGGTTGGCAACTTTCCCCTCAAAGCTCTCCAAATACAGAAAGACACTTTGAATGGGAAGTTTTTATGCCATATGAAAGAGTTGATCAGATCCTTGGCATGTTTTTTCCTAATAATTTCCCATGCAGATGAGGCAGAAAATTGGCCAATGTCAGTAGGAATCCAGATTCCTTCATCAGGAACATCTTCATGGTGTTGAATATTAGTATTCAGGATGAGTGGAACCATGAGAGGGGGAGCGTGTTGTCTCACTAAGCTTTCCTACCATTGTTATACTTCAATAAAATGTGTTACTTGGAGATTATTCAAGCTAGAGATATTACCACTGTAATCAGTCAAAGGTCCATTCCCAAGCCAATTATCCCACAAAAAATGACAGCTTCCTGAGTGAATTTTCCATATGATGTGAGGCTCCACTCCAGGTCTGTTTCTGAGTAGGTATTTCCAAACCAAGGATTGTCCAGTGTCCCATTTCTTGGCCACTGGATTGGCTCTTTAACAATACTTGTCTTTTAAAAATTGTCCCCATAGAGAAATTTTTGTTCTGAAGGTCCACCACTGTTTATATTGAAAGGAAGTACAAATATCAAAGAGAAGTCTCACCCCTATACCACCCTCATCAGTACGATAAGTGAGTGTTTCCCATGAGGCCCAATGATACTTTTTCTTTTCTTTGTCCATTCCCCAGAAAAAATCAGCAGGTATGCGCTCTTCAAATATTGTATGGTGGTTTTAGGAGGAGTAATAGCAGCCATTGTGTGGATAGGAATAGATTACAACAAATGATTCACAAGTGTGACTCTACCTCCAAAACTAAAGATTCTAGATTGCCAACCACTAATTTTCTTAATCACCTTGTCCACCAAATCAGAGCAATATATAATCCTCTGTCCACCAATGTACAGAGGACAACCCAAGTAATTAATGGGACATTCTTTCCTGCTGCACCCAGTGGTCTCCTTGATCATAACAATGATATCAGGATTGGTATTTGAAGGGACCATAAAATGACTTTTGGACTTGTTTATGAGTTGATCAGAGACTGCCTCATAAGTAGAAATTGTCTTCATGATAAGGTGCAAAGATTGTTTGGTCCCTGATGTGAAAATAATAATATCATGAGCAAAGCTCAAATGGTTAATCTGAGGACCTCTAAGTTCCATTTGAAACCCCTTGTACACCTGATTTTGATGAAGTAGATTCAACATTCTTGATAATACCTCAGCCCCCAAAATAAATAGGGTTGGGGATAGGGGATCACCTTGCTTGAGACCTCTTGTGGAATGAAAAAATCCATGTCTTCTACCATTAATGATCACAGAGTACCAGTTGTTACTCATAATTCTCCAGACTCTGTCTATAAAAAGTTCACCAAACCCCATATTCCTCAA
The DNA here is from genome assembly GCF_019186545.1 of Solanum stenotomum. Taxonomy (NCBI): domain Eukaryota; kingdom Viridiplantae; phylum Streptophyta; class Magnoliopsida; order Solanales; family Solanaceae; genus Solanum; species Solanum stenotomum. The sequence continues at coordinate 7,676,070 of NC_064287.1, read as the reverse complement.
GACCAGGCAAGTATAGGACCAAGAAACCCTGTCATAGGCTTTGGTCATGTCAAGCTTGATCACTACATTATCTCCTTCTTTGGGGTTTTTAATGCCATGACTGATTTCTTGGGCCAACATGATATTTTCAGAGATGTTCCTTCCCTTAACAAAGCCATATTGATTTTCTGAAATCAAATTAGGAAGGATAGGAGCAAGTCTGCTACTAAGAATATTCAGAGATGTGCTTTCCCCAGCATTGTTTTTGTTTGAGTGTTCCTACATTGCCAGATCAGTATAATTATTATGAGTAGGGATGCTAGATAATATACCTGTTGTAGGAGGTGCCTACTGCATATTGTCCTTGGTTGCTTTATATTGTGGTGAAACAAGTCTCCATGCTGTTTTGGGTGGTGGTTGCTCTTGGTTTTTTGTTTGCTTCCTTTTCTGAACTTGCCACTGCTCTTCTTGAACTATAACTTCTTGTTCATATTGGGTTTGCCGCCCCTTCCTGGTTTCTTATTGCTGATTTGTGTGTTGCTGTTGTACTTGATTTTGCCTTTGGGACTCACCATTTCTGTATTCCTTTTCTTGCATTATGTGTTGATGGTCTTGTGGCTTTGTACCTGTTTCTATTATACCACTGCCCTGTCCACTTTTTGTTTTGTTTTTCAACTTCCATTTCTTTCCTTCTTTTGAACTCCTCATCTCTCCTTTTAATTGTGCACATATTATCCATCTGCCTTTGATGTTTACAATCCATACAATAATTCGGAATGCCTTCATATTGGACTTTTTGCCATCTCCCTTTGTTTGGGTCAGAATTCTTAAACCCTATCCAAATGTGAGGGGGTCTTGCTTTAGTAAGGTCAACCTGGACCCTCACCCTGGCCATACTGCCTCTAGTCCTTTGGGAGGTTGGGGAGTCTAAGTACAAAACCTTTCCAATAGATTCCAAGAGAGTACTCAATAGGACTTTGTTGTAACAATGCCAAGGGAGCTCTGGTAAAGCTACCCAAATAGGAACTATAGGAGTTTCTTCTTCCGCTGTAAAATCAGGAGTCCATGCTTGAATTCTCAATATATGACCTTCTATACTCATCTTTTGCTTAGTCCACAACGTAACATAGTCAAATTCATTATCAAGATCAATGTACACATGTCTAGAATTATAGTGACTAATTTTCACTCCCCCTGTTAGTTGGGTCTGAAGGGTGAAGCTTCTTCTAATCAATTCCATTTTGGGCATGGTGTTGGTAAATTTGCCCACTAAAGTATGTTTACAAATTTCAGCCAACTTAACACTATAATTAGATTTTTCAAGTAAAATAACAGGTAGCCCTTGTCTAACAATATGTATAGGTTCATTCAATACAATAGGGATTTCATCTTTGGCTTGATTGTACCTTAGACTAGCAGCAAATGATTGAAAAATGGTGAAGGGAGCTGGTTCAGGGGTTCTGTCCTGTTTGTTAATGTTTTGATCCTCTCTTTGCTGTTGACTATGTGGTTGTTTCCCATTGTCCTGAGCAGGATCCTTTTTCACCTTGGAAATATCATCTCTATTCCTTTGGAGATTAGAGTCATACCTAGTATAATTGTTAGAAATCTTAGGAAAGTTGTTGTAGTAGTCCATGTTAGCTTTGTCATTTCTACCATGAGTTCTAATTTTGCCTCCTTGTTGGTCTATTTCCTTAGGCTGGTCCTGCCTACCTTCTTTGTCTTTTTGATCTTGGTTTTGTACCTGTTTTGACACTACAACAGTCCTACTGATGTGCTCATTTACCACATTGTGTACATGAGTCTCAGTGTTAGTAATCATCGATTGAGTCTTAATATTTGTAACTGAATTACATGTCTGTACTTCCTTGCCTTTAGACTGCTTCGATTTGTCTGTTTGATCATTCCTTTGTTGCTGCACTTGTCCGATTTCATCAGTTGGCTTATCTTTTATTGTTGCGATCTGCATTATATAGGTAGTTGGGGTTGGAGTTATGTTAGTGGAGTTACCTTCAATACCAAATGAAAAATTAGAAGAGTGAGCTTTATCAGATGAATTATCAGAATTGAAAATTTTTGCAGCTGGATCATTGGCTTGCTGTTCAACCACATTATTTTCCTGCATTGCATTGCCTCCATTTTGTGGAGTTCTTGCCCCTAACTGAATATTTACATCAGGTTGGATGTTAATTTTTGCAGCTGATACTAGTAATGAGCCACTCCCTTCAATGTTAAGCATATTCTGACTTGTTCCTTCATGGACATCCTTCATAGACTCATGTGATTGAATAACATGATTGTTAGTGGAGTTTACTCCATCAATATTGCTTGAAATCTCTGAAATATAGATGTCCAAAGGAGGGGAAAAGTTCACAATCCCAGAATTGTTGTGAACACCGATGACCTAGGCTTGATTTTCATCGGAATTCTCCCCGCCGGCGATTCCACCGTCCATTTGGACTGAAATTTCTGTAGGATGTACGCCATCATGAGGGGAGTAATCCCTAATAGTTGGCTCATCTCAAATTTGACCAGAGGTGGCTTGAAACTGACGGCACAACTCAGGCGATTCATTCGCGATTCTCGCTGAAATGGCTTCACGATTGATATCGATTGGGACTGTGGAATAGAATGATTTTTGCTATGTTGTAGATCATGACTAGTAGATTCCATGTGCACTAACACTTTTCCGTGATTAGATCAAGTAGCTTCATGGGAAATGAATGTTCTAATTCCTTCCAGCTCCCTTTCCGAAAATGTTGTGTTGACCGCATCTCTATCTTGTGATTTTGAGGAGCTATGGGATGTATAATGGAGCGTGGATGACTGGGGTTTGTTGCCATTGTCATTGCGCTTAAATTGACCTTGGTCCGGTGGCCGGGGGAGCTCTACCGGAGGCTCACGCGCCATTTAAGTGGTGTGCGTTTCAGTTGAGTAGTTAGCCGTTAGAGACAGCTGCTGGAGCATTTTTCTTGGTTAGAGAAAATAAAGAGAGAAATTTTTTTTTAAATGAAGACGCGGTAGGATTTAGAGTTTAGGGTTTAAGGTTTAGGGTATAGGGTTTTGGGTTTTAGGTTAAGGGTATAGGGTGTTAGGTTTTAGGATTAGGGTTTAGGGTTTATGGTTTAACATTTAGGTTTTAGGTTTAGGGTGTAGGGTTTATGGTTTATGGTTTATGGTTTATGGTTTAGGGTTTAGGGTTAAAGGTTTAGGGTTTAGGGTTTAGCGTGTAGGGTTTAGGGTTTAAAATTTAGTGTTTAGGGTTTAGGGTTTTAGGTATAGGGTTTTGGGTTTATGGTTTAGCGTTTAGCATTTAGAGTTTAAGGTTTATGGATAAGGGTTTAGGGTTTAGGGTTTATGGTTTAGGTTTGAGGGTTTAGGGTTTAGGGTTTTGGGTTTTGGGTTGTATGTTTAGGGTTTAGGGTTTAGGGTTTAGGGGTTAGGATTTAGGGTTTAGGGTTTAAGGTTTAGAGTTTAGGATTTAAAGTTTAGGGCTTAGTTTTGGGGTTTAGGATTTAGGGTTAGGGTTAGGGTTTAGGGCTTAAGGTTTAGAGTTTCGATTTAGGGTTTAGGGTTTAGGGTTAAACATTTAGAGTTTAGGATATAAGGTTTAGGGTTATGGGATTAAGGTTGAAGGTTTCAAGTTGTAGGTGTATAGTTTATGGTTTAGGGGTTAGGATTTAAGGTTTAGGGTTTAGAGTTTAGGATTTAGGGTTTAGGATATAGGCGTTATGGCTTAGGTTTAGGGTTTAGGATTTATGGTTAGGGTTGAGGGATTAGGGTTTAGGGTTAAGGTTTAGGGTTTAGGATTAATGTTTCGTATTTATAGTTTACGTCTTAGATTTAGGTTTTTGGATTTATGGTTAGGGATTAGGGATTATGGTTTAGAATTTTAGATTTAGGATTTAGGGTTTAGGGCTTAGAGTTCAGTATTTAGGGTTTAGGGTTGAGAGTTTGGATTTAGGGTTTAGGGTTTAGGGTTTAATGTTTAAAGTCAAGGGTATAATGCCTAGAGATTAGGATTCAGGATATACGATTTATGGTTTATTGTATAGGTTTAGGGTTAGGGTTTAGGGTTTAGCATTCAGAGTTTCAGATTTAGGGTTTAGGTTTAGTGTTAGGTTTTAGGTTTTTGGGTTTAGGGTTTTTCGTTTAGGGTTAGGGTTTATGGTTTATTGTTTGTGGTTTACGGTTTAGGGTATGGTTTATTGTTTAGGGTTTAGAATTTAGTGTTTAAGGTTTTGGGTTTACGGTTATGTATAGGGTTCAGGGTTTTTTTTTTTTTTTTTTTATTTGAATGACCTTTGGGGGGTCAGGGGCTTAGCAACACCCCCAGGTCTTAGCATAAATAAAAACAAAAAAAAAGTACAAGGAGGGGGACATAAACCTAACCTCCAATCCTATGATGGTTCATAAGTCGACCTTCCTACTAAGGATAGTCAACTTATCCCCGTTCTAAGAAAAGGAAAATCTAGAAACTAAGCACCTAAAAGAGAGGACTCCTCTCGATACAAAGTATCTAGAAATCGTAAATAAGGGAGACTCTCCCCTTACAAAAGTAAGAAAAGAAACCTAAACCTGTTCAAGAAAGCTATAATTATTCAAACATAGCCCGGTTGAAAAGGTTGCATATGACTTCAAGGAGGTTGATTAATTCTTCTGAGTCTCTTTCTTCTGAAATTCCGCATACCCATTTTTTCCAAAATGTAACTTCCTCGAGATACGCCTGGTAGTTGTTGATACGTGTAGAAATGTTGAATAATATCTTGTCTATGACTCCATTTAGATAAATGATCAGCTGTACAATTAGCTTCCCTAAATGTATGCTTGCATTGGAAGTACTCGCACTGACCACTGATATTTTTAAGTTCTTGTATGTACTGCTGAAGCTGCCACGGTGCTGGGCTGTTGTGGTTGATCCATTTGCTAAGTAGCTCAGAATCCACCTCCAAGATGATCTTCTTGTATCCATGTTGCACACACCAATTGACTCCATGTGCAGCTGCCTGTATCTCTGCTTTGTTGCTGGTACCAAATCCAAGAGGTATANNGCTGTACAATTAGCTTCCCTAAATGTATGCTTGCATTGGAAGTACTCGCACTGACTACTGATATTTTTAAGTTCCTGTATGTACTGCTGAAGCTGCCACGGTGCTGGGCTGTTGTGGTTGATCCATTTGCTAAGTAGCTCGGAATCCACCTCCAAGATGATCTTCTTGTATCCATGTTGCACACACCAATTGACTCCATGTGCAGCTGCCTGTATCTCTGCTTTGTTGCTGGTACCAAATCCAAGAGGTATAGCATATGCATAAACTAAGTTTCCTTGGCCATCCCTTAGAATTCCTCCTCCCCCAATCTTTCCTGGATTGGTAAGAGCATTACCATCTGTATTCAGCTTGTACACTCCCATAGTAGGTTTGTCCCAGCCGACTGGAATTACCTTAAGCTCATGCCTGCAGTTCTCTATCATACTGATCACGTCCTTCCAATTGTTGGGCCATTGTAAGTATGGGAATACCGTGATAAATAATTGCATCATATCTTTGAATATGAGGTACTTGACTCTACCAATGCTGGACTGCTTGCCTCCATATTTAGCGGAGCACCTGTTTTTCCACAGATTCCGGCAAATAAAGATAGGGAGTGCTTAATGTAATAGTTTGTGAACCTCGTTGTTGTGTTGGCTACTTCTCCATTTCATCAGTAAGCATCTCAAAGTGGTGCATGAGTGTTCAATTCCCAGAAGTGCTGCATGGACCTTCCAAATGTGGTTAGCAAAATTTCCAGTCACAAGAATGTGATCAATATCATCTCTCCCGGGTCTGTGACAGCAGTAGCAGTTGGCTGGCTCGATTCCAAAACTGGCGAGCTTTTCGTTGGTTGGCAACTAGCTTTTCAAAGCTCTCCAAATAAAGAACGACACTTTGAATGGGACATTTTTATGCCATATGATAGTGTTGATCAGATCCTTGGCCTGCTTTTTTCTGATAATTTCCCATGCAGATGATATAGAGAATTGGCCACTGTCTGCTAGAGTCCAGATTGCTTTATCAGGAGTTTCTTCCTGATGTTGAATATGAGTATTAAGAATGATAGGAACAATGAGAGGAGGAGCATGTTGTCTCACTAAACTTTCCTTCCATTGTCCTTCTTCAATAAAATAAGAGACTTGGAGATTATTTAAGCTAGAAATATTGTCCATGAGGTCAGCCAAAGGTCCATTTCCAAGCCAATTATCCCACCAAAAGGAAGAGCTTCCTGAGTATATTTTCCAGGTAATGTGAGGCTCCAGTGCTCCACACTGGGTCTGTTTTGAAGGATATATTTCCAAACCAAAGACTGGCCCGTATCCCATTTCTTAGCCACTTGGTTGGCTCTTTGACAGTATTTATCTTTTAAAAATTGACCCCATAGCGAGTTCTTTGTCCTAAAGGTCCACCACTGTTTATATTGAAAGGAGGTACAAATATCAGAAAGGAGTCTCACCCTTATACCTCCTTCATCACACGGATAGCTGAGAGTTTCCCATGAGGCCCAATGGTACTTTTTCTTTTCTTTGTCCATTCCCTAGAAAAAATCAGCTGTGATGTTCTTCAGGTATTCGATAGTAGTTTTTGGAGGAGATATAGAAGCCATAGTGTGAATAGGAACAGATTGCAGAACATGTTTCACTAAAGTGACTCTACCTCCGAAACTAAGAATTCTGGAATGCCAACCACTGATTATCTTAACCACTTTGTCCACCAGTTCAGAATAATATATGATCCTTTGTCCACCAATGTATAGGGGGCACCCTAGGTAATTAATGGGACTCTCTTTCCTGCTAAACCCAGTGGTCTCCTGTATCCCAGCAATGATAGCAGAACTGGTATTTGAAGGGACCATAAAATGACTTTTGTACTTGTTTAGGAGTTGATCAGAAACTCCCTCATAAGTCAAGATTGTCTTCATAATAAGCTGCACAGACTGCCTGGTTCCAGACGTGAATATGATAATATCATCAGCGAAACTTAAACGGTTGATTTGAGGGCCTCTGAGCTCCATCTGGAGCCCCTTATACATTTGATTCTGATGAAGAAGATTCAGCATTCTGGATAATACCTCAGCTCCTAAAATAAATAGAGCTGGGGAGAGGGGGTCACCTTGTTTGAGACCTCTTGTGGAGTGGAAAAAGCCATGCCTTTTGCCATTAATGATCACAGAGTACCAATTGTTACTCATAATTCTCCAGACCCTGTCAATGAAGAGCTCTCCAAACCCCATTTTCCTCAAGACCAGACAAGTATAGGACCAAGACACTCTGTCATATGCTTTTGCCATGTCAAGCTTGATCACAACATTATCTCCTTCTTTGGGTTTTTTAATACCATGGATGATTTCTTGGGCCAGCATGATGTTTTTAGATATGTTCCTTCCCCTAACAAAACCAGATTGATTTTCTGAAATTAGGCTAGGGAGGATAGGAGCAAGTCTGGTGCTTAAAATTTTGGAAATAATTTTGTTGGAGAAGTTGCTGAGGCTGATGGGTCTAAACTCATTAAGCTTGTTTGGATGGTCCACTTTAGGGAGGAGAACCAAACATGCATGAGTCATGAATTTAGGCATAATGTGTCCAGTAAAAAAGGATTGAACTGCAACCAGTAAATCTTCTTTAATAATATCCCAACAAGACTGGTAGAATTTTCCTCCTATTCCATCAGGACCTGGAGCTGAATGAGGATTCATAGACATTACTACCTGTTTCAACTCATCCATGGTTGGAATGCTGTCAAGGGCCTGGTTCTGATCTTGAGTAACCATTCTGGGAATGCACTGCAGAGCACCTTCACTGATTCTGGCAGTATGCCCAGTGAATATGTTTTGAAAGTATTGACACGCTTTTTTAGCAATGTTGTCATCTCCTTTTAGCCAATCTCCTTCATCTGTACAGATTTTATGAATGAAAAGTCTCCTCCTTCTTCCCCTCATAAGTGCATGAAAATACTTGGTATTTGCATCCCCTTCCTTGAACCAATGTAGCTAAGTCTTCTGTTTGAGGATTGACTTTTCCAGCTTCAAATATCTAATGTATTGGGCATTGATGTTATGCAGCTTGGACCTGTTTTCTTCAGTGTTAGCAGTGATGAGAGTTTCTTCAGCTCCTCTGACCTGTTCTTCATACTCCTTTGCTTTTGCAAATATATCCCCATATTCCAACCTTGACCATTTACTCAGAGTGTTAGTTAGCCTCCTCATTTTAGTGTGTAAGGATCACATGGGATTACCAGACACCTGCTTTTCCCAACATTCCTTAACAGTTGCATAGAAGTTAGGATTTTCTGTCCAATTAAGGAATTTGAAATACTTTGTAACCTGATCTTGTCTCGTAGTCATTTCCAATAATAAGGGGCAATGATCTGACCCCACTGATGGAAGATGAGTAATAGTGGTTTGGGGCATANTTTTAGTGTGTAAGGACCACATGGGATTACCAGACACCTCCTTTTCCCAACATTCCTTAACAGTTGCATAGAAGTTAGGATTTTCTGTCCAACAGTTAAGGAATTTGAAATACTTTGTAACCTGATCTTGTCTCGTAGCCATTTCCAACAATAAGGGGCAATGATCTGACCCCACTGATGGAAGATGAGTAATAGTGGTTTGGGGCATACTTTCAAGCCATTTATCATTCACCAAAGCCCTATCAAGCCTCTTCCAAATCCTAGCCTCCTCAACTCTTTGATTGCACCAAGTGAATGGTTGACCATTGTATCCAATGTCAATCAAGCCACAAGCCTCAATGACACTAATAAACTCATAGCTCTTATTCATGTTGTATTCCCTGCCTCCTTGTTTCTCTTGAGTGGAAGTAATCACATTAAAGTCTCCAATAGTGCACCAAGGAAGATTAATTTCAGAAACTTGCAGTAGTTTATCCCACAAAGGTCTCCTAAGTTGATCTTTGCATTTGGCATATACATAAGAAATAATGAATTTCTCTGGGTAATCTGAATGCTTCAGTTCACAGGTAGTGTGCTGCTCATCAGTATCAAGAACATTACAATCCAACTCTCCAGCCCAAAAAAGCCAACTTTTAGCATTAGGATTACTGTGAGCCTTGTCCATATTAAGTTGAATTCTATAACTATTGATTTGCGAGCTATCTGCAAAAGGTTCAAGAATTACGATCATGGTAAGATTGTGCATTTTCTTGAGAGTTTGAATCCTTTCCAAAGATCCTTGGGTGTTGATACTCCTAGCATTCCAGCAAAGGGTTGTGATCATCATAAACCTCTGCTTTTAGCTCTTGTATTTGGTCTGCTAATTGTAGCAGATGTGCTGTTAGATTTAGTGGTTTGTCTTGTTTCCTTTCTTCCTCTAGGAGATAAACCTTGTTTCCCGGTGATTTCTTGAACCTCTTCTTGATATTCAGTGTGGAATGTGGAGCCAAAGGCCTTAATTAACTGATTACTGATCTCCTCCTCTTCATCCTCAACAACATCAATGGACTGCGTGTCTTGGTCATATTCATCCTCAGAATTGTTGACCCCATATTCATCAAATTCCTCCTCAACCTCATTTTGTCTCTGTTGCTTCTTGTCTGGATCAGATTCTTTTTGTTGTCTCTTTTTTATAGCATCTCTCCTTTTTTTGCTTAACCTGGCTTGAGTCTTATTGTTAGGAGGCTTATCAGGTGGTTCCCCTGGAACCTTAGAGTGCTGGGGTGTCTGAAAATTTATTCCTTCCTTCTCTTGTGGAATACCAGTAATGTGCTTCCCTGTGATACCTGCTTGTAGCTGTCCCTGAGGACTAATTTCTGTAACTTGATTTTCCTTGCCTTTACTCTGTATATGCTGATCCTCTGCATGCTGATTTTGTGTCTGGCTCTTCCTGTTCTGAGGGGTAGCAGGGGCTCTATAGTCTCTAAGATGGTCAGTGTATTCCCCCTCATGCAGAACATGAGTCAATTCCCTCCCTTTGGTTACCCCATCCTGCAGGTTAGTTGGTTTCTCCTGTATCCCTCCAACCATCCCTCCAGAGACTTCAACAACATGCACAACATGCTCCACATGTAAAATATTGGGGTCATGGGGTGTTGGGAGACTTAAGTCAATACCAGTAGTCTTGCTATGATGACTGACTGCATCTTGGTTTTTCTGAATATGTTTTGTGCTGTGGTGATTTGTTGATGGTGAATCCTTACTTGATTCGTACTTTGCTTGATCTTCTTGCTCCTCTGGTTGATTATTGGTGTCCTCTCCATCCTTGCATGTAGTATGTTGTTCCTGCATATCTAAATCACTATAAATGTTATGAGTAGAAATAATGTGAGTCATACCTGTTCGAGCTGCTTGTTGTGGGCCTTGGTCCCTGTTTTCCTTATTTTGGGGTAATCTTGGCCTCCACACAGTTTTGGTATTGCCTTGGTCCTGATTGTTATGCTGTTTCCTTTTCTGAATCTGCCACTGGTCATCCTGTTCATGATCTTCCTTTTCCTGCTGAACTTGTGCATTTTCATTAGCTTGGATGTCGGTTTGCTTGCCTTCTCTTATGATTGGACTAGTAGTGTTGTCTTGTTTCTCTTGTTCACTCTTTGGCTTACTTTTCTTGTTTGCTTCCATCTCTTTTATTTTTTGGTAATCCTCATCCCTTTGCTTGATTGTACATGCCTGTATCATGTGCCCTTGATGCTTACAGTAATTACAGTAGTCTGGAATGTTGTCATATTCGATGGCTTGCCACTTTCCTCTAGTCATGTCTTCTTCATCATAACCAAACCAAATATGTTGTTGATTTTCTTTGGTAAGGTCAATCTGAATTCTAACTCTGGTTAGACTACCTCTTGTTTTTTGAGCTGATGCATTGTCAAGGTAAAGAACCTTCCCAATAGGAGACAAGAGGGCAGTTATGATTTCTTTCTTATAACAATGCCATGGTAAACCTGGCAGTGATACCCATACTGGAACAAGAGGAGTTTCCTCTTCAGGTTTGAAGGTGGGAGTCCAAGTTTGGATCCTCATAAGCTGGCCCTCTATGGTCATTTTTTGCTTTGTCCAAACCGTAATATAATCCAACTCATTATCAAGATCAATGTAGACATGCCTAGAATTGTAATGAGCTATCTTGACTCCTCCAGGTAATTGAGTTTGGATTATGAAACTCTTTCTGATCAGTTCCATCTTAGGCATTGCATTACTGAATTTCCCAATAAGGGTGAACCTGCAATCGGTAGCCTAATTTGTCATAAAGTCCTTCTCCTTAAATATCACAGCCATCTTTCCTTGCTTCGTTGTGACCTTAGGCTTTTCAAACAGTACAGGAGTAGTATTTTTGGCCTGATTGTATCTAAGTCTGGCAGCATAAGTTTGGACCACAGTGTAGGGAGCAGGTTCTTGAACTGCATTCTGGTTAGGCTAATGCTGCTCGTTGTGTTTGTTTGGTTCCTTAGGAGTGGAGTGATCTTGAACTACCTGCTTGTTCTGTGCAATGTGGGAGTTATGTCTAACAAAATTGTTGGAAATTTGGGGGAAATGACTTTGTAAAGGAGGATAATTCCCAGCATCCTTTCCATAGTTATGCTGAGTATCCACAGGTTCCCTATGCCCCTGTTTTGGTCTGGTCTCATTGACCTGTACACCTGCGTCTGGGTAACACTTTTCTGGGCAGCACTAATATGCTCAGTTGCATTGTGATGCAACTGAGTCGGGACCTTATCAGTCACAATGGCATTAGGTTGGGAATTAGAAGACTTACCAGCCTGCACCTCTCTAAGTTTATGTAGTTCACCAGCACTCTGAAATTCTTTAACAACAGACTTATCAGAAGTTTTAGAAACCTTACCTGCTTGCATTGCCTCTTTCTACGATTCTGCGATTATTATGATCACCTCCCTGATAGTATGTTGGTCTCCTTGCTGTCTGCGCTTACCCTCCTTGTGTTTTTGTTCACTCGAGCTATTTTGAGCTTGGTTTTGAACCTGGTCTTTTGATGTATTGCTATCATCCTCCAGCTCCAAGTTGTCATGTGCATCATCAATTTCGTTTGGATTTGATGGACTTTTTTCCTTCTGATCACTGAGATTTGTAATTCCTTTCCCCTGCCAAGTGGAAGAAACATTCATGTTAAGGCGTTGTTTGGTATTGACAATTGTTACCTAGGTGGTTGTCTTCATCATTGAGGTTCGTTTGGTGTATCCTTTGGTCCTTAGTGATGACCGGAGCTCCGGTGACTTCACCGTAGAATCTCTCACCGGTGATTCCTTCATTAAAATAGTTAGAATTTTCAGTAAGATGAACTCCTTGGCCTGGGGAAGATTCCCCAGTTGTTGAAATCTCATTCAGACCCTTAGAACTCAGTCGAATATGGAGGCGCACGTCTGACGATTCNTCACCTTACAAAAAAAGGTAAACCAAGATACTAAGCACCTACGAGAGGACTCCTCTCACTACAAAGTATCTAGGAATTTTAAATAAGGGAGACTCTGCCCTTACAATATCAAAATAAACCTATACCTATTCAAATGACATATGCTTTTAAACCGTAGCTAGGTTGAAAAGGTTTGAACCAACTCAAGGTGGTTCTTTGATCCTCTTGATTTTACTTCTTGTAAAATTTGCCATCTCGATCATGTCTAATTGATAATACGCTCTTGCTTCTTTTTGTAATTGTTGACTGTTGCAATATATTTAGGGACTTGTAATTTTGTTACTTTGCTTTGATAGGGAATCAGCCACATAATTGGCTTTCCTGAAGGTATGTGTGCATCTAAAATTGTGTGTTTGTTTGATGAGATCTTGGAGTTGTTGTAGCTGTGTGTTAATACTCCATGGAGGTCTGGCTTTCAGCGTGATCCAGTCCACCATTAGTTGTGAATCCACCTCCAAAAAAACACTCTTGTAGCCTAGTTGAAGTACCCATGCCATGCCAAATATGGCTTCTACTATTTCAGCTTGCTTATTAGTGCCTTCCCCCAAAGGTGTAGCAAAAGCTAATAACATTTCTCCATCTTGATCCCTTAGGATAGCACCTGCTCTAATTTTGCCAGTGTTGCTTAGTGCACTGCCATCCATGTTGATTTTGACCGATCGATCTGGAGGTTTTTCCACTTAACGAGAATCACTTTGGTGTCATGAGTACAATTTTCACCCAGCTGAAACAATTTCTTCCAGTTTGAAGGCCATTTGATTTGGGGTAAAATTGTGTTCATTATTTTGTAGTTGTCCTTGTAGATTGCATATTTGACTCTACTAACATTGGATGATTTGCCTCCATATTTACTAGCGCAACAATTCTTCCAAAGGTTCCAACAAATGATTATTGGTGTATCTTGTAGTAGTAGTTTCTATGCTTCATTGTTGTACTTAGTTGTCCACCATTGCACGATGAGCTGAGGTAAGGAACTGTGATCTGTTATGATTCCAGCAGCAGCAGCAAAGCTTTCCCACACGTAGGTAGCAAAGTGTCCGTTGTTGAAGGTGTGCTCTATAGTATCCAGCCCTGCCCTGTGATAGCAACAAAAACAATTTGCAGGCTCATTGCTAAAGCTGATTAGTTTTTCGTTAGTAGGAAGTTTACTATGTAAAGTTCTCCACAAAAGAAAAGAAGTTTTAAAAGGAATACTCTTGTGCCAAATGAATGTATTGAACATTGTTTTGGTCCTCTTCTCCCTGATATCATTCCACGCAGAAGAACATGTAAACTTTCCATCACTGTTGAGTTTCCAGATGGCTTGGTTAGGGATATCCTGCTGTATATAGTGCTTTGTGGACAGTATGTGTGCGAGGTAATTGCTAGGAACTAGTTGAGTGAGCGTGTTCAAGTTCCATTGTCCCCGACCCAAAATTCTGCTACAGTGATATTGTTGAGTCTATTACTGTCAAAGGAGAACTGAGCAAGAGGTCCAACACCAAGCCAATTGTCCCACAAAAAGGAGCAATTGCCTGAGTTGAGCTTCCACAGAATGCAATCCTCAACCCTATGTTTATTACGCATTAGATGTTTCCAAGTTAGGGATTCTCTTATGTCACATTTCTTGCTAATAGGATTGGATCTTTGACAATATTTGGCCTTAAAAAAATCTCCCCAAAGGGTTTGTTTGGATCTAAGGCACCACCATTGTTTGTATTGGAAAGCCTTGCATACATCGCCAAGATTTCTCATGCCAATACCTCCCTCATCATAGCGAAACCTTATGTTTTTTCAAGAAACCCAATGGTATTTTTTCCTCTCATTCCTCCATCCCCAGAAGAAGTTAGTCATGACACTTTGAACCTGTTTTAGGACAGTAAGAAGAGGGGTCACTGCTGATAAGAGGTGGATAAGTAGAGATTGTAACACATGTTTGACTAAAATTGCTCTACCACCATAGCTCAACAATCTTGTTTGCCAACCTGTAATTCTGCATAACACTTTGTTAATAAGGTCAAAAAAATAAATAATTCTTGGTCTACCAACAAATAAAGGGCAACCAAGATAAGCAAGAAGGCCCTCCTTCTGTTTGAAACCAGAGATCCTCTTGATCCTATCCCTAGTGCTATTAAAGGCACTAGTATGGACCATGAAGTGGCTTTTGTCACTGTTAATAAGCTAGCCTGAGGTCTCTTCATAAGTCTTCAGGGTTTGCATAATGAGCTTGAGAGTTTTCTGCCTTCCTGAAGTGAAGAGTATAATATCATCAGCAAAGCTTAAGTGGTTCACTTGGTGACTCCTTGGTTCCATGTAAAAACCAAAGTAATCCGAATTGTTGTGGAGTCTGTTTAAGGATCTGGACAGGACCTCTGCGCCTAAAATAAATAGGGCCGGAGATAATGGATCATCTTGTTTGAGACCTTTAGTGGAGTGAAAGAAACCATGTCTTTTGCCATTGACGATAATAGAATACCAATTGTTAGCCATGATCCTCCGAACCATATCAATAAAGACCCCATCAAACCCCATTCTTCTTAACACCAAACAAATATAGGACCAAGAGACCCTATCATATGCTTTCACCATGTCTAATTTAATAATAACATTGCTCCCTATATTTGGCTTCTTAATCTGATGAATGATCTCTTGTGCCAACATAATGTTTTCTGAAATGCTTCTCCCTTTGACAAACCCAGATTGGTTAGGAGAAACCAAATTAGGTAGAATAGGACCAAGTCTAGAGCTCACTATTTTAGATATGATCTTGCTAGTGAAGTTGCTAAGACTGATAGGCCTGAATTCAGTTAGTTTGTTGGGGTTGTTCACCTTAGGAAGAAGAACAATGCAAAAGTGAGAAAAATATTTGGGAATCATTTGACCACTAAAGAATGCATGGATGACATCAAGGAGGTCATGCTTAATAATATTCCAACATTTTTGAAAAAAATATTTATTCATTACATTCGGACAAGCTGCAGAGTTAGGATTCATATAAAAGACCACTTCTTTCAACTCTTCCAGGTTAGGCATGATGGTCAGACTATTATTCTGCTCCTGATTGGCCATCCTAGGAATACACTCCAATGCATCTTCATTGATTAGTTTGTTTTCTCCTGTAAATATTTCCTGGAAATGGTCGCAGGCAGCTTCAGCAATAATATCATCTCCCTGTATCCATTCACCATCTCCCCTGATAAGCTTGTGAATGAATAACTTCCTTTTTCTTCCCCTTATCAGTGAGTGGAAATATTTTGTGTTGCAGTCACCCTCTTTGAACCAATGTAATTGAGTCTTTTGTTTCAGCATGGAATCTTCTATCTTTAAAAATCTGATATACTCTACATTGAGTTCATGGAGAGCAGCCCTGTTGGTATCACTGTGCTTTTGAATTAGATTCTCCTTTGCAGTTCTAACCCTCTCCTCATACTTTCTAACTTTAATGAAATTGTCCCCAAATTCCTTTCTAGACCAGTTACTAAGAGTGTTAGCCAACCTTACTTTTAGGGTTTAGGGTTTTGGGTTTATGGTGTATGGTTTAGGGTTTAGAGTTTAGCATTTATGGTTAAGGGTTTAGGGTTTAGGGTTTATGGTTTAATATTTTTAGTTTAGGGTTTTGGGTTTCGGGTTATAGGTTTAGGGTTTTAGGGGTTAGGATTTAGGATTTAAAGTTTAAGGTTTATAGTTTAGGATTTAGGGTTTAGGGCTTAGGTTTGGGGTTTGGGGTTTAGGGTTTAGGGTTTAGAATTTAGTGTTTAAGATTTAGGGTTTAGGGTGTAGAGTTTCTATTTAGGGTTTAGGGTTTAGCATTTAGAGTTTAGGATTAAGGGTTTAGGGTTTTGGGTTTTGGATTCAATTTTTAGGGTTTTGGGTTGTAGGTTTAGGGTATAGGGTTTAGTGTTTCACGTTGTAGTTTTATAGTTCAGGGTTTAGGGGTTAGGATTTAGGGTTTAGGGTTTAGAGTTTAGGATTTAAGGATTAGGATTTGTGTTTAAGATATAGGCTTTTTGGCATAGGTTTAGGGTTTAGGAATTATGGTTAGATTTTAGGGATTAGGATTTAGGGTTTAGCCTTAAGGTTTAGGATTTATGGTTTAGGGCTTAGATTTAGGGTTTAGGATTTATAGTTAGGGATTTGGGATGTGGGTTTAGGGATTAGGGTTTAGGGTTAGGATTTAGGGTTTAGAGTTCAGTATTTAGGGTTTAGTGTTTAGGGTTCAGAGTTTGGATTTAAGGTTTAGGGTTTAGGTTTAGTGTTAGGGTTTAAGGTTTAGGGTTTAGGGTTTAATTTCTAGAGATTAGGATTTAGGATTTACGATTTAGGGTTTAGGGTTTATGTTTAGGGCTTAGGGTTTAGGGTTTATGGATTATGGTTTATGGTTTAGGGTTTAGTGTTTGAGGTTTAGAATTTAGAGTTTAAGGTTTTGGGTTTATGGCTATGTTTAGTGTTTAGGGTTTAGGGTTTCGTATTTTTGATTTAGGGTTTAGGGTTTAGGATTTTAGGTTATAGGCTTAGGGTTTAGGGTTTAGAGTTTATGGTTTTGGGTTTAGGGTTTTGGGTTTCGGGTTGTTGGTTTAGTGTTTAGTGTTTAGGGTTTAGGGGTTGGGATTTAAGGTTAAGGGTTTAAGGTTTAGAGTTCGGGATTTAGGGCTTAGGGATTAGGTTTATGGTTTAGGATTTAGGGTTAGGGTTTAGAGTTTATGGTTTAGGATTTAGGGTCTAGAGTTCTAATTTAGGGTTTAGGGTTTAGGGTTTATAGTTTAGGGTTTAAAGTTTAGTGTTTAGGGTTTAGGGTTTAGGGTTTAGGGTTTAGTGTTTAGGGTTTAAGGTTTAGGGTTTTGGGTTTTAGATTTAGGGTTTAGGGGTTTGGATTTAGGGTTTAGAGTTTAGAGTTTAGGATTTAGGGTTTAGGATTAGGTTTAGGATATAGGCTTTATGGCTTAATTTTAGGGTTTAAGGTTTATGGTTAGGGTTTAGGGATTAGGCTTTAGGGTTAAGGTTTAGGGTTAAGGCTTAAGGTTTAGGATTCATGGTTTGGGACTTAGATTTAGGGTTTAGAATTTATTGTTATGGTTTAGGGATTAGGGTTTAGGGTTAGTATTTAGGGTTTAGGGTTTAGAGTTTTGGATTTAGGGTTTAGGGTTTAGAGTTCAATATTTAGGGTTTAGGGTTTAGGGTATTAGATTGTAGGTTTAGGGTTTAGGGTTTTGGGTTTAGAGTTTAGGGTTTTGGGTTTCGGGTTGTAGGTTTAGGGTTTAGTGTTTATGGTTTAGGGGTTAGGATTTAAGGTAAGGGTTTAAGGCTTAGAGTGTAGGATTTAGGGATTAGGGATTAGGTTTAGGGTTTAGGCTTTAGGGTTAGGGTTTAGGGTTTAGGGTTTAGAGTTTTGATTTAGGGTTTAGGATTTAGGTAGGGTTTAGAGTTTAGGGTTTAGAGTTTAGTGTTTAGGGTTAAGGATTTTGAATTTAGGGTATAGGGTTTAGGGTTTAAGGTTTAGGGTTTAGGATTTAGGGTTTAGGGTTATGTGTTTTAGATTTAGGGTTTAGGGGTTAGGATTTAGGGTTTAGAGTTTAGAGTTTAGGATTCAGGGTTTAGGATTAGGGTTTAGGATATTGACTTGATGGCTTAGGTTTAAGGTTTAGGTTTCATGGTTAGGGTTTAGGGATTAGGGCTTAGGGTTAAGGTTTAGGGTTAAGGGTTAAGATTTAGGATTTATGGTTTGGAGCTTGGATTTAGGGTTCAAAATTTATTGTTAGGGTTTAGGATTTTTTTTTAATTGAACGACCCTTGGGGGTATCAGGGGCTGAGCAACACCCCCAGGCCTTATGATATATAAAAATTCAAATATACACGGATGGGGACAAATGCCTTACCTCCAATCCTAAGGTGGATAAGGAGTCAACCTGCCTACTAAGGTTAGTCGACCCAACCCTATACAATAAGAAGTAATAAGAAACTAGGCACCTAGCGAGAACTCCTCTCATAATACAAAGTTTACTAATATACATAAATAAGGGAGACTCTCCCCTTACAAGGAGAGAAAAAGAGAACTAGGCCTAATCATTTAACTATTCCTAAAGATAGCTAATTCGATAAGATTTATATCATGAATGTACTTGTCAAGAAATAGTATGAATCCAGTTTACTATTTGCATTTTCTGTGAAAGAAGTATTTAGATGTTCTCTAGTGTGTAACTATATTGAGCTGTACATTTGCTTTACTGTTGGAGTTAAATGCAACTTTGATCAAATCACATCAGCTACCTTCCGGTTCTGCATAGTATAGACCTATCGTGTTGCTTTATCAACCAATATAAATCAATATGCACATCTTCTTCCTCAAGAGACTGTCCATATCTCTAGCGTAATCCTCAAGCAATACACATTGATTAACACGCGCCTGGAGCTCTTGTTCCTAATCAACAACCAAGCTAAAAAACAAAGTTAAGATGAAAGAAACAGAAATACAAGGGTGTGTGTTAATATGTATAAACAAAATTTCAAGGAGTAATTTTAATCTGTCACGACCCAAGCCTAGGGCCTAGACGTGACATGGCGAATGAGGAACCCGAAGAACCCCAAACAAGCCTCTCAAACTTGTCATCACACTTCATCCGTCGCGGAAGTACAATCAACATTAATAAATGGGAAATAGGGACTAAGGGCAAACCATTTCAAAAAGACATCATAGAACAAGAGTCAAGCTCATTAACAAAACACTTGTCCAACGCACACGTCTACATACATAGATAGGACGGGGGCCATGACATACTACCGGCTCCCCTCATAGTCAAAATACAATTGCAAGCTAAAGTCTCAAAACATAGGAGTAGGAAACATAACATAGCCCTCGAATCATTGAGGACTCACCAACAAACTCGGATAAGCACCGTACTAGCCACGTGAATGGACAGAAGGATCAAGAGTAGCTCCGGTTCCTACATGGTGAAACCATGTAGGCAAAATATGCGTTAGTACTTGGAATGTACTAAGTATGCGCGGTGCAACACAACAATAGACAAGGACACAATCGAAATACAAGAAATAGTTTCATAGGCATTATGAATAACAATATGAGGATGCATGATCAAAGTGAAGTAAAATCATGTTTAAGTAAATCTATACTAATAGTAGATACCATATGTGTATGCATGATGCAACCAATCTATAACCCCAACTTAGAATGGGGGATGCCGTTCACACCCGGACACCCTGGTGGCAAGGAATAAACCCCTCACATGGTTGATGTTGGTCATACCCCAAGCGTCCTAGGTGGTGAGATATAAACCTCTCACATGGTTGATGTTGGTCACACCCCAAGCATCCTAGGTGGTGAGATATAAACCTCTCACATGGTTGATGTTGGTCACACCCCAAGCATCGTAGGTGGTGAGATATAAACCTCTCACATGGTTGTCCGGTTCTTTTCCCCCGGACCGGGCATGGTCATGCAACACTTTATATAGGAAATTCCCATTAGGCTCTAATGCAATCTCACGTATGGAATGAACATATACACAAGCTTAGTTTGTCATCAACACATCTCTGGATTGCCATACATCTCATAACTCAAGCTTTAAAGCATCGATTCATCAATTCTCCATAGTTGGACATTTTGTCAAACACCTTGAAGGCATGTAATGGAATCAAAGAGCATGGAAAATAGGGTAGTAATTATGCAGCCAAACCAGTGAACAACCTACAACAACACCTTTTAACACCCACAATACCACATGAAAATCTCCACATCCATTCCAAATTTAGATTCAAGTTCTAGAGTCACAACATGCTCAAAACAATCACTTTTCATGTTTAAAATTCAATGTGCAGGAAATTATTACAAAGAACAAGACTAATTTATGAATCTTAACTTAAACCATGAATTAGTGAGTAGAATAGAGTCTAGGCACTATGGGTGGAAGGACCCATGAGTTCAACACCACATACCTTGAGTTCTTATGAAGGTCTTGAGAGTGTCTTCAATGGAAGCTTGGAACTTGGAGCAAGAGTCTCTTCAATCTTGAGGAAGGTTTTGGATTAGGGTTCTTGAGAGAACTTGAGAGAAAATGTGTCTAAGTATGGGAGAGGTGTTTTGGGAAATGTTTTAGAGATGGGAATTGAACTAATGGTATATAGGAAATAACATATGCCCTTTGGAAAAATGGTCCAACACTTAGAAAAAAAAATGAGGCGGGTGAACAGTAAAAACGCTCACTGGAAATTGCATTTCCTGCCGGACAGATTTTACGAAAATGGGCATAACTTCTTCGTCCGAACTCCGAATGAGGTGAAACGAAGTGCGTTAGATAGCTAACTCCAAGGGCTTTCCATGGATATATTATTGGCCACCAAATAATTTGTGTGCTAGGAGATATGACCCTCCAAAGTAGACCCTCGAAAAAGGCTTCACTTGGAAATTTTGGATTTTGATACGATTACTCTAAAATTTGGGTTAAACCCATTTCCCACTCAATTTGACCCCCTAAACAAGAATATGAAGTCGGATTTTCGAAAAACGAAACGGATTTTTTTTGATATAGCTAAACAAGTTTCCGGTAACTTCCGAAGCACATTTTTAAGAACCTTTTGGGTCATTTCAATATCTCCCCCTTGGGAACATTCGTCCCCGAATGTGGAAGAGACGTACAAGGCAAGACTTAGTAAGAACATATCAGCCCCAACATGAATGCAAAAATTTTATTTAAACATCACTTCAAGATTTCAAAACTTAGTGTAAAGCATCCATAACTCATCAATTTAAACATATATGCACATTAATGATTCAGGGGCTGAAATGTAAGACTCAATGGAGTACAAAGGACTTGATTTAATACCTTAGGCTTGAGTGGAGTTGAATAGATAAGGATAACGTCTTTGCATGTCCGCTTCGGCCTCCCAAGTAGCACTCTCCACTTGTTGATTTCTCCAAAGCACCTTAACGGACGCCACTTCTTTGTTCCTCAACCTTTTAACTTGTCTATCTAAGATCTGAACCGGGACTTCTTCATACGTCAAATTATCTTCTACAACACCCACAACCTCAAGAGGTACAATAGCGTTAGGATCACCAACACATTTCCTCAACATCGATACATGGAATACCGGATGAACTAATTCCATCTCCTTGGGCAACCCCAACTCATAGGCTACTTTACCAACCCTTCTTATTATCTCATAAGGACCGACATACCTAGGACTTAATTTCCCCTTCTTACCAAAACGAACCACACCTTTCATTGGAGAAACTTTCAAATAAACCCAATCACCCACTTTGAATTCAAGATCCCGTCTCCTCACATCGGCATAAGACTTTTGACGACTTTGGGCTGTTTTCAACCTCTCCCTAATCATCCTTACCTTCTCAAGAGCATCCATGACCAGATCCGGACCCAACAAGGCCACCTCTCCAACTTCAAACCACCCAACCGGTGACCTACACCGTCTACCATAAAGTGCCTCAAAAGGAGCCATACCGATACTAGAATGATAACTATTGTTGTATGCAAATTCAATCAAAGGAAGATGATCATCCCAACTACCTTTCAACTCCAATACACAAGCTCTAAGCATATCCTCCAAGGTTTGAATTGTTCTTTCGGCTTGGCCATCCGTTTGAGGGTGGAAGGCCGTGCTAAGCTTTACCTTTGTACCAAGACCCCTTTGGAATGACTTCCAAAAGTGAGAAGTGAATTGGGCACCACGATCCGAGATGATAGACAAAGGAATCCCATGCAACCTTACCAATTCATGAATGTACAACTTGGCATACTCTTCAGCCCCGTAAGTAGTTTTAACCGGTAGGAAATGAGCCGACTTTGTCATCCGATCAACCACCACCCAAACCGAATCAAAGCCTCTTCTAGCCTTGGGTAAGCCCACTACAAAATCCATGTTGATTTCTTCCCACTTCCAAGTAGGTATCTCAATGTCTTGAGTTAGGCCACCCGGCCTTTGATGTTCGGCCTTGACTTGTTGACAACTATGGCAACCCGAAACAAATTTTGCAATGTCCTTCTTCATACCGCCCCACCAATACACATCCCTCAAGTCTCTATACATCTTTGTTGACCCCGGATGAATAGAATAAAAAGAATTATGAGCCTCATCAAGGATTCTTTCCCTCACACCATCCACACAAGGAACACATAATCTACCTTGGTACCTAAGGGCACCATCTCCCCCTTGGGAGAAAACCTCCACCTTACCACTACTCACCGAAGCCTTTAATTCTACCAAAGAAGGATCAAGATCTTGCTTGACTATCACCTCATCAACCAAGGAAGACCTTGAACCATCAACAACAACTACTCCTCCACTATCCACCCCTTCTAACCTAACTCCCAATTTGGCCAACCGATGGACCTCCTTAGCCAACTCTTTACTACCTTCCTCCACATGAGCCAAGCTACCCGTGGACACTCTACTCAATGCATCCGCCACCACATCAGCTTTCCCCGGATGATAGTGAACACTCATATCATAATCCTTAAGGAATTCTAACCACCTCCTTTGTCTCAAGTTAAGATCTTTTTGCGTGAATACATATTGGAGATTCTTATGGTCGGTGAAGATATCAACATGCACCCCATACAAATAATGACGCCAAATCTTTAAAGCAAAAACCACGGCGGCCAATTCAAGATCATGGGTTGGGTAATTTTTTTCATGAACCTTAAGTTGCCTAGAAGCATAGGCTATAACCTTACCACTTTGCATCAACACACAACCCAAACCATTGCGGGAAGCATCACAATAAACAACAAAACCTTCTAACCCATCCGGAAGTGACAAAATAGGAGCGGACACAAGCCTTTCTTTCAAAGTTTGGAAGCTTTCCTCACACTCATCCGACCACACAAATTTAGCCTTCTTGTGAGTCAACTTAGTCATAGGAGAAGCAAGAGAAGAAAACCCTTACACAAATCTCCTATAATAACCCGCTAAACCCAAGAAACTCCTTATATCCGATGGGGTCCAAGGTCTAGACCAATTCCTAATAACATCGGTCTTCTTAGGATCCACCTTAATACCATCCCCCGACACCACATGGCCTAGTAAAGCAACTTCCTTCAACCAAAACTCACACTTTCCATATTTAGGTAGATAACTCAAAGGGCTTTCCATGGATATTTTATGGGCCACCCAATTATTCGTGTGCTAGGAGATATAACCCTCCAAAGTAGACCCTCGAAAAAGGCTTCACTTGGAAATTTCAGATTTTGATACGGTTGCTCTAAAATTTGGGTTAGACCCATTTCCCACTCAATTTGACCCCCTAAACAAGAATATGAAGTTGAATTTTTGAAAAACAAAATGGATTTTTTTTGATATAGCTAAACAAGTTTCCGGTAACTTCCGAAGTACATTTTTAAGAACCTTTTGGGTCATTTCATAATCCTTCTCAGTTTTTTGCTTCTGAAACTTTGCAGCCTCATTTTTTCCAGGATATAACTTCCTCTAGTTGCACTTGGTAATTGGTTAGGAGTGTAATAATGCTGAATGATATCTTGCTTATGACTTTGTTTAGACAACAAATCTGCTGTACTATTGGCCTCCCGGTAAGTATGAACACACTGGAAAAATTCACATTGTTTAGCTAAACCCTGTAGCTCCTGCACAAGCCTGCAAATCCTCTAAGGAGGCTCAGACATCTGCAAAAATTATCTAGTTAGCAATTCAGAATCCACTTCTATAATAATATTGGTATACCCATGTTAGATGCACTAGTCGAGCCCATAATGGCAGCCTGTACTTCTGTCTGGTTGTTGGTCCCTTCCCACAAAGGTATAGCAAACACATAGATAATATCCCTATTAGAATTACTTAGAATACCCCCCCTCCAATCTTTCCCGGATTATGCAAAGCACTACCATCAGTATTAAGTTTATATTGAGAATTAGGAGGAGTTTTCCAGATCACAGAAATGACTCTAATCTCATGTTTACCTTGTTCTAACATGTCAACTACTTCTGGCCACTTTATTGGCCACTGAATATAAGGAAATACAGATCGAAGCAGCTAAAACATGTATTTAATGATCAAGTACTTGACTCTGCTGATGCTAGAAACCTTACCTCCATACCGGGCTGAACAACTATTCTTCCATAAGTTCCAGCAAATAACAATAGGAATAGTCTGAATAATGATCTTGTGAGATTCATTTTTACCTTGATTTCCAAACCAATTTAATAAGTAAGTACTGAGGTAATTCTGTGGTACAGCAATACCTAAAATATTTGGAAAATATTTCTAGATATAAGCTGTAAAATGGCCTTGCATGAAGATATGCTCCACTTCATCCCACCCTTGCTGATAACAACAAAAACATCTCACAGGCACCACCCCAAAATTCCCTAATTTCCAATTAATTGGCAATTTCTTCCTCAAGGCCCTCCATACCAAAAAGGACATTTTGAAAGGTATATGTTTATGCCAAATCTGAGCATTGATTCTAGCAGTATTATTCCTATGTCTGCAAATTTCCCAAGCTGATGCACAAGTGAACTTTCCAATTTCAGTTGGCCTCCAAAGAGCTGTATCAGGAACTCCTTATTGATAGTGAAAACATGTGTTCAAAATATAAAGAATAATCAAAGGTGGAACCTGCTGCCTCAGTTTCCTTTCATTACATTTACCATCAACCCAGAACTGAGCAACAGTAGTATTGTTGAGACTTGAGATGTCACTAGTATGCTTAGCTAGAGCACCTCCCCCCTAACCAATCATCCCACCAAAAGGAGCAGCTACCAGAACTGAGTTTCCAAGTGATATGTTCTTCCACTTTATCTTTATTCTTCATCATGTATCTCCATACCAAGGAATCTCCAGTATCCAGCTCTTTTGCAACTGGATTGGCCCTTTGACAATATTTTGATTTAATGATTTGACTCCATAAAGAAGATTTAGATCTAAAGACCCACCATTGTTTAAGCTAGAGAGAGGTACAAATATTAGAGAGTTTCCTAAGACCCACTCCTCCTTCAGCATAACGTAAAGTCATGGTCTCAATAGAAGCCCAATGATACTTCCTTTTATCCTGATCTCTTCCCCAAAAAAACTGAGCAATGATAGACTCTATCTACTTGATAGTAGTGTTTGGAGGTGATATGGCTGCCATTGTATGAATAGGAATGGACTGCAGAGCATGTTTAATCAAAGTGATTCTACCCCCAAAGCTAAGAATCCTAGTTTGCCATCCACTAATATTTTTGGACACTTTATCAACCATATGGAAATAATATATGATCCTTTGTCTACCAATATAGAGAGGGCAACCTAAATAAGTAATAGGACTTGCTTTTTGACAAAAACCAGTAACCTCTTTGATGGCAATGTTGATATCTGGAGGAGTGTTATCAGGAACCATAAAATGACTCTTCTCTCTATTAATGAGTTGATTAGATGCATGTTCATATTCCCCCAAAGTATCCATAATCAGTTTCATAGAAGCTCTATCAGAGGAGGTAAATATAATCACATCATCCGCAAAACTAAGATGATTAATTTGAGGCCCTTTAGGTTCCATATTAAAACCATTATATATAGGAATCTGATGAAGCTGGTTAAGCATTCTGGAAAGCACCTCTACACCTAAAATAAATAGCCTTGGACAGAGAGGATCACCCTGCTTAAGACCTCTAGTGAAGTGAAAGAAACCATGTCTATGGCCATTGATAATGATGGAGTACTAGTTATTACTCATGATTCTTCATATTAAGTCAATAAAAATTTCCCCAAAGCCAAATTTCCTTAATACCAAATAGGTAAATGACCAAGATACCCTGTCATAGGCCTTGGTCATATCCAATTTGATAACAACATTAGCTCCTGCATAAGGTATCTTGATGCCATGAGTGATTTCTTGAGCAAGCATGATATTTTTTGTTCTGCTCCTCGCCCTTACAAACCCTGATTGATTTTCTGATAGGAGTGAAGGAAGAACAATAGCTAATCTCATACTTAATATTTTGGAGATGATTTTATTGGAAAATTGCTGAGACTAATAGGCCTAAGGTCTATGAACCAGGTAGGTTGCACAACTTTAGGAAGCAAAACCAAACAAGCATGAGACATGAATTTAGGCATAATTTGACCACAGAAGAAGGATTGTACAGCTGCCAATTAATCTTCCTGAATAATGTGCCAACAAGCTTGGTAGAACTTGCCACCCATACCATCTGGACCTGGTGCTAAATTTGGATTCATAACAAACACTACTTGTCTTAGCTCCTTCAATGTAAGCATAGCATGTAACCTCACATTCTGCTCAGGAGTAACTAAGGTAGGTATGTGTTGAAGAAGTCCTTCTTCAATTTTATTTTGCTGACCATTAAATATATTCTGAAAATAATCACAAGCAGCCTGTGCAATTTGAACATCACCTTGTATCCACACATCATTGTCAGTACAAATTTTATGCACAAATAATCTTCTTCTTCTGCCTCTCATCAAAGCATGGAAATATTTGGTATTGGCACCCCCTTCCTTAAACGAATTAAGTTGAGTCTTCTGTTTAAGAATAGATTGTTCCAATTTCAAGTATTTAATATAATTGGCGTTCAAAATATGTAATTGCTATCTGAAAAGATCTGTATTATTTGTAAGAAGATTTTCCTCAGCTTTCTTGATTGTCTCCTCATACTCCTTCACTTTAGAATAGATATCACCATATTCTTCTTTTGACCATTTGCTGAGAGTGGATGTCAATCTTTTCATTTTCTGATGCATTTTCCACAGAGGATTACCAGTGACACCTTTATCCCAACACATTTTCACAGTATCCATAAAGGACTCATTGTCAACCCAAACATGTAAAAACTTGAAGTATTTAGTATAACTCTCATCTGTCCTAGTCAGTTCCATCAACAAGGGACTGTGATCAGAACCAATAGATGATAGGTGATCAATAGTAGTTTGAGGCATAATTTCTAGCCATTTATCATTAACCATGGACCTAGACAATCTCTTCCATACTCTAACCTGAGCATCCCTGTGATTACACCATGTAAATTGTAACGACCCGAGAGCACCCCCTAGCGGTTACATGTGTATTCGACCTCTCGAAGGTCTCATACAAGCCTTAGCATTCATTCATCGCATAGATCATAAAAGTCACTAAGAATTTAAAAACTTTCCTTACAAAGAAGACATTTCATTAAAAATAGCAAGCGGAAGACTTTCTAGACTTTATACATGATGTCTCAAAACCATCTAATACTTGAATAGAACAGCGGGACTAAGCCCATACAAGACTTAAACACAATACTAGAAATACATTAAAAGGAACATGTAGGGTGTTGTCTTCGAATCTATGAGGACTCACCAAGTTTTCATGTCAACACTTAGAAACCTATCAAGTAGCCATGACATGTCACCTTCTCCCAATCCCTACACTTCAGTTAAAAATGGAAAGAAAGGGGTTAGCACAATTAAGTACTAAGTATGGAGACCATGCAAAAAAATGCTTCAACAGACATTTACAAGGAATATATGCTTTCATATCATTTTTGATAAAACCTTCACTTCACAAGTATAAGAGATATAATACAAGTCAACATTCACATATAAGACCATAGCCAACCATACACATACTCAGCATATCCATATCCAATCCATGCTTAACTTTAGAAGAACACGTGCCATTTCATTACCATAGGACCTCTACCTAATATAACCTTAAGACACACTTGAGTAAGACAAGAAGTGACCGCCCATACAACCTCTTCAAGCACACTTAAGTGTTCCTCAAGATTACCTTAGATAAGGACATTTCCTTTACAACATAACATCAATATACCAACATTCTTTAAGAAACCACTTAGGAGACCTTCAAGCACATAAGGGGACTTCACATAATAGTCGTTAGATTTAGGGAACTCACTTTAGTATGTTCAAAGCCTACTCGTGCCATGTGTAGATAACTTCCCATACTACGACCTACACGCTGTAGAACCTATCCAATAACTATAGTGCACATCCCACATGATGGGAATAGACATAACTGACATAGACCATACTACCTAGGCATGGAATCCGGAGTCTATCCTACTTCGTGGAGGTTGTTCTACTTGCCAAGGGTAGAACTAGTAATCAACCCATGTAGGCACATGGTTTGGGGGATGTCCAAGTAAGTTCATTGTGCCCAATCTCATACTCAACTAGGACACCTTCCTAACCACATACACTCAGTGCTAGACTTGTTTCCCATAGAATATTCAATCACATATGTACTAGAGAGGGTTTCTTTTCTAGTTCAACCAACTCATAGTACCTCTTCCCAAGAAATGCCCCATTTCTTAGTCATAGCCAATCAAGGTTCATCAGGATAACTCATTTAACTTTCTTAGATAAGGATTCTCATGTCGTTCTGGCTCCATCCATCTCTAAGTCTATCATTTCACTCAAGAAGGGAACATCGCCCTAAGGCCCATCCTTCAAGGTTATACATTTACTTAGGAAAACTAGACTTATTAAAGGGCACCATTTCTTAGTTCTGCCGATTCAAGGCTGGGCCTAGAATTCCTCTTTTAGCATTTATAAAAAGGGCACTATTTCTTTGTTCTAGCCCACTTCACACATTCATGCATTCAATACTTTAAGTAACAAGAAGAGACACTTTAGTCTACTAATCAAGTCACAACATTATCATTTGAGGACACTTCATAATCCAACATCATTACATATATACATCGTGAGAAATCATACTTTAAATCACAATGCTATCCACTTTACATAGGATCACCTCAAGATCACATAAACTCATTCACATCATATATTTACATATAGCTTCACATAAAACTTTACATATAGCTTCATATAGAACTTTACATATTAGCTTCATATAGAACTTTACATATTAGCTTCATATAGAACTTTACATATAGCTTCATATAGAACTTTACATATAGCTTCATTTGTATATGAACACAATAATACAACAATACACATATAATGCCCTTCATGGCCACAATAATAATCCAAAAGCAACAGGCAACACTTTCACCAAAGGTGGATCCAACCTAAGAAGCAATTATAACAATATTAAGAGGTCAAGCCATCTTACCACCTTTCCAAGGCCATAAGGCACAATAATTAATTCCATGGCACTTATACAATATTCATCAAGTTAGGTCAACTTACCCTCTTTCCATGGCTATCTTCATCATCCTCATATTCCAACTATTAACAATACAATAACAATGATAATAACAACATTCAACTATACAAGCTAAGCTAGACAATATCCAATAACCAACGTAAAGGCTAAGTCCCAATTTATAACCATTCAAGGCTACTACCTCACATTATACAATTCAATAGCAATTTCCAACAATTCAACATAGCTAAGATCATATAGGAACAACCCACATCAAACCACTCACAGGTCCTTCATCAATTACTCAAAATTAATAGACCCACTTTAGACCAAATTTAGAGAATTTGAGAAGAGATGGGTTCATGAAGATTTCTTTCTTAAAACCATCATAATCATTAATAGCAGCATAAAACATCATTTAAAAGTAAAACATCATTTAAAAGTTTTTAATGCAAGAACCCATGCTGGAAATGAAATTAGGGTTTTTGGGAGAACATTAAAAACACTTTGATTTGGCTCCTTGAATGGAAGAGGAATCAAGGATAAAGGATCCCTATACCTTAACCTTCATGAATCCCATGAAATTTGAGAAGAAAACACTTGAAACCTTCAACCCTAGCTTTAACTTGGCCTAGACTCCAATGGAGTTCTAGAGAAAACTTTTGGGGAGAGAAGGGGTTTGATTTGGAAGAATGAATTCTAAAATACAATATACAAGTTTAAATACCTTTAAAATAATTAAAAACACTTAAAACAATAACCCACATATTACCCAAACTACCCCTCATTAGTTGGACCTTTTTAAACATGTCTACCTTGAGTTTTATTTTCGCAGATTTCGTCGGGAAACAAGTCCGCGACACGGAGGTTTTCCCACAAGTTTCTGAAAATTAAATTTTGAGACACAAGAGTCCGCGACACGGACCAAACATTTGGCGCTTAGTGGAGCTAGTCCGGGACGCGGACATGCTCCCTCTAAGCACAACTTCAAGCTGCCTTGGCAGCTTGCTTGGCCAAGGATGGGGTCCTCCTCGAGAACCCTTATGGTGGCCCCCGAGGTATCGTATCCAAATGTTTTGACCCTAAAAATATTTATTAAGACACTAGGGTCACCTCGACTGATTTGAGACTCCAAACAACACATAAAAATATGAACAACATACTAGAACACACCAACACGTAAAAGACTAGTTTTCGAACATCTTGGTCGTCTCTTGACGTTTGACTTCCAAACTCTTTAAACTGACTAAAAAGGCTATTCTTCATTATTTTAACAAGTTATTAATGCATAAAATCGATGTGAAGCTGTACTTTATCCTACTTTATTTTGAGGGGTGTTACATAATGGGAAGCCCTATGTATCCTAAATCAGTCAAACCACAAGCTTCTATCACATTAATAAACTCAACGCTCTTGTTCATGTTGTAAGGCATTCCCCCCTGCTTTTCCTCTATAGAGGTGATAACATTGAAGTCTCCAATTGTTCACCAAGGTACATCCATATTAGCATGAAACAATAACCTGTCCCACAAAGGTCTCCTCATAGGATCCTTACATTTAGCATAGATAAAGGATATCATGAATTGCTCAGTGAGATCAGGGTGTTTGAAGTTGCCTGTAATATGTTGCTCATGACTTTCCAGAATATGTCCGGTGATTTCATTAGACCAAAACAGCATAATTTTACCATTAGGATTGCTGACTGCATGGTCCATTTGAAATTGAGGTCTCACCATGTTGATTTGAGAATTGTCATTAAATGGTTCAAGGACAGCAATCAACATTAAATGATGCATTTTCGTGAGTGTCTGTAGACTTTCCAAAAAACCATAAGTGTTGATACTCCTAGCATTCCAACATAGGGCCTTAATCATTAAAAAACTTTGGATTTGGACCTTGTGATGGGCCTGCTAGAGGTTGCAAATGTACTGGTGGTAGTTTGTTTAGAATTTGGTCTGCTTTGTTTCCTACCTCTTGGGGATACACCTTGTTTTGTAGTAAGTTCATGAACTTCCTCAGGCCATTTATCCTTAAAAGTGGAACCAAAGTTGTAGGGGGGTTGATTGTTGTTGTCTTCCTGTTCTTCATCAGATTTATCAATGGACTGGTTATCAGAATTCACAGCCCCATAATCATCTTATAGTGGCCTACCTTGTCTATCTTTTCCACTCCAGTCCTTAGTTTGATGACCTTTATCTTAAAACTGATCGACATTCTGTCTTTTTTTTTATAGCATCTCTTCTTTTTTACTCAACCTGCCTCTTGATTTGTTATTAGACTTGGTTTGTTATTGACCAGTATCAATATCTACTTGTTGTCCTGTATTGTTGTGACTTGAAATAGGGGTAGCAGGGGCTCTATAGCTACTACTATGGTCAACCACCTCCTCATGCATAACATGAGGCAATTCCCTCCATCCTTTGGACACCCCTTCCTGCAAATTAGTATGTATCTCATGAACCCTCCCATCCATACCTCCAACAGCTTCCTCAGCAGCATTTCGAATAATATTAACAATATTATCAAGGGGTGTAGGGACTGGGATCATTGAGTCAATACCTGTCTTATTTTGATCAGTAGATTTAGTCACCTCCTTTCTTTGAACCTAGCCTGTTTTGTTAATAGGAGCTGGAATATCTACTGATTGTGAATTTTTAGTTTTGCTTTTGTCAGAAGTTGTTAGTGCAAGCTGAATCCTGCTATCAACCTTACTGCCATTTTCCAACCCTTCTGAACTATTTATTGGTTCGTGCACTTCAAGATCAATATAAGTATTTTGTGTAGTAATAGATGTTGTACCTATCTGCTTGTTATGTTGTTGATCAACCTGCTTGATTGGTTCTTTTGTTGCTTGCTATTGAATATTGGTCCTTCTTTTTTGTGTATGCCTTTGTTCTTCTTCTTGCCTTTGTCCTTGGTCCTTTCCCTTTTGCTGATTATGTTGATTGGTGATATTGTCCTCCCTCTGGTCAGTTTCTTTGTAAACATGTGGATTCTATATAGTATCAATGTCCTTCTTGGTTTTATTCCTCACAGTTTCCACTTCCTTTCTCTTTCTGTTATCCTCATATCTTTTTTTAATGGTGCAGTCGCACTCAAGGTGTCCTTGATGCTTAAAATAGAAACAATAATTAGGTATATTCTCATACTCAATTTTTTGCCACCTACCATTAGTGATATCCTCCCTTATATATCTTATCCAAACATGAGGAGGTCTCTCTTGAGTGAGGTCAACTTGAACCTTAACCCTAGCTTGACTACCCCTAGTTTTTTTAATGGATGCAGAGTCTAGGTACAAAACTTTCCCAATAAGAGATAATAAACTAGTGACAAATTCCTTGTTATAACAATGCCAAGGTAATTCAGGCAATGAGATCCATATAGGGACCAAAGGAGTCTTTTTAGCAGGTTTGAAATTAAGAGTCCAAGCTTGAATTCTCATCACCTGTCCAGCTATACTCATCCTTTGTTTAGCCAATACCATATTGTAATCCAATTCATTATCCAAATCAAAGTAAACATGCCTAGAATTAAAATTCAAATTTTCACTCCCCCTGACAGTTGAGTTTGTAGAATGAAGTTCTTACTAATAAGTTCCACCTTAGGCATGGTATTACTAAATTTCCCAATCAGAGTATACTTACAGGCTGCTGCTAGGTCCTTAATGACTTCTTCTTTCACCCACAACACAACAGGTAAGCCCTGTTTTGTAGTAATTTCTGGAGTGGTCAACTTAATAGGAACCTCACTCTTGGCTTGATTATACCTAAGCCTGTCTGCATAGGTTTTGAACAACAACATACGGAGAAGGTTCAGGCACCTGCTCTTTTTGCCCATAATTATGAGGATTCACAGGCTATTGATCAATTCTTTCTTGAGGTGTATTGGACTTGGGAGCATCTTATCAAAATTGTTAGAAATTCTGGGAAAATTCGAATGATAAGCCTGCATAGTTTGATCACCAATAGTCTGAGACTTCCCCCCACCATCATGATCCTACCTTACCCTACTAGGATTATTATCTTTGGGCACCCACACTTTACATTTAGCTCTATCAGTTCTAGAGGGCACATTATCATTCAAAGGAGAAGTATTGACAGGATCAACATCAGGGGAATTGGACTTAGTAGTAGGAAACTTACATGTGACCTTTTCATGTCTCTTGTCATTATGATCATTTTGATTCACCTCACCAGAGTGCCTTTGTTCTAATGAAGGATTAAGCACTGCAACTTGGCCTTGTTGCATTCCTTCTTGAGAATGAATTTGGACCTGTTCTACATCATGCACATGAAGAAAACTTTGTGAAGAACTGGGGATATCTTTCAAACCAAGATTACCTTACATTGCAGATTGCATAGTATTAGGTTGTTGTTGGGAGGAATGTTGTTAAGTAATGTTCTTGGATGTCTCAATACGTATATCAAGTCGTTGATCTTGTTAAAAAAATTTCTCCTGTGAGATGATCTCCTTGAACTGGGGAGTAATCCCCAGTAAATAATCCAGTTCGATTCTCCTATAAAGGACCTCGAATTTGATGGCGCAAGTCGGGCGATTCTCCTGCAACTCTCGCAAGCACCGCCTGAGGGTTTCTTGTACTTGGGACGGTGGAATCCTGAGATTTTTGACTATTATGTAGTTCTTGGGATGTAGAATCATCCTCTCCTTTCCTTTCACCTGAAATCTTACTCGATTGTGCCATAGAAATGTTAGTGCGATTCCCATCCAACTCCATTCAGCTATAGCAGTATGGATCGCATCTTCCCTCACCTTCATGGAGTTCTAGGATGATTCTGAGGTCGATTCAAATTGTGGATTGTGTATATTGTCACTTTGCACCGGCTGGACAGGATTCGACGGTTGGAAAATATCTGCCGGTGACTTCCCATCCATTCTAATGCGCTGAAATCTTGAAAAAATAGCTGAGATAGCTAATTTTGTAGGGTATTCTAGAGAGAGAAAAATTTTAGAGAGAGAAAAAATTTAGGAAATGATGAAGTGATAGGGTTTAGGGCTAGGATTTATTGTTTAGGGTTTAGGGTTTAGAGTTTTGGATTTAGGGTTTAGGGTTTAGAGTTTGGATTTAGGGTTTAGGGTTAGTGTTTAGGTTTTAGGGTTAGGGTTTAGGGTTAGTGTTTAGGATTTAGGGTTAGGGTTTAGGTTTTAGTATTCAAAGTTTTAGATTTAGGGTTTCAGGTTTAGATTTAGGGTTTAGGGTTTAGGTTTAGTGTTAGGTTTTAGGGATTAGGGTTCATGGTTTGGGGTTTAAGGTTTAGGGTTTAGGCTTAGGGTTTAGGATTTATGGTTTAGGGTTTGGAGTTTAGAATTTACAGTTTAAGGTTTAGGGTTTATAGCTATGTATAGGGTTTAAGGTTTAGGGTTGTAGGTTATAGGTTTAGGGTTTAGGGATTAAGCTTTAGATTTTATGGTTTTGGGTTTAGGGCTTTGGGTTTCGGGTTGTAGGTTTAGGGTTTAGGGGTTAGGATTTAGGGTTAAGAGTTTAAGGTTTAGAGTTTAGGATTTAGGGTTTAGGGATTAGGTTTAGGGTTTAGCTTTAGGGTTTATCGTTTAGGATTTAGGGTTTAGTGTTTTGATTTAGGGTTTAGGGTTTAGGGTTTAGAGTTTAGTGTTTAGGGTTTAGGGTTTAGGGTTTAGGGTTTAGAGTTTAGGGTTTAGGGTTTAGTGTTTAGGGTTTAAGGTTTGGGGTTTAGGGTTTGGGGTTTTGTGTTTTCGGTTTTAGATTTAGGGTTAAGGGTTTAGGGTTTAGGGTTTAAAGTTTGGGGTTTGGGGTTTAGGGTTTAGTGTTTTGGGTTTTAGATTTAGGGTTAAGGGTTTAGGGTTTAGGGTTTAGGGGTTAGGATTTAGGGTTTAGAGTTTAGAGTTTAGGAATTAGGGTTTAGGATTATAGTTTAGGATATAGGCCTTATGGCCTAGGTTTAGGGTTTAGGATTTGTGGTTAGGGTTTAGGGATTAGGGTTTAGGGTTTAGGCTGAAGGTTTAGGAATTATCGTTTCGGGCTTAGATTTAGTGTTTAGGATTTATTGTTAAGGATTAGGAATTAGGGTTTAGGGATCAGGGTTTAGAGTTACGATTTAGGGTTTAGGGTTAGGGTTTTGGATTTAGGGTTTAGCGTTTAGGGTTTGGGGTTCAGTATTTATGGTTTAGTGTTTAGCGTTCAGAGTTTGGATTTAGGGCTTAGGATTTTGGTTTAGGATTAGGGTTTAAAGTTTGGGGTTTAGGGTTTATTGTATAGAGATTACGAGTTAGGATTTACGATATCGGGTTTATGGTTTGGGTTTAGGGTTAGGGTTTATGGTTTAGGGTTAAGGATTTAGCATTCAGAGTTTTGGATATAAGGTTTAGGGTTTAAGGTTTAGAATTTGGATTTAGGGTTTACGGTTTAGGTTTAGTGTAAGGTTTTAATGTTTAAATTTATGGTGTATGATTTAGGGTTTAGTATTTAGGGTTGAGGGTTATGGATTGGGGTTATGGGTTCAGGGTTTAGTGTTTAGGGTTTAGGGTTAGGGTTTATTGTTTTGAGGTTAGGATTTAGGGTTTAGGGTTTATGGTTTAGGGTTTAGGGTTTAGGGTTTTTTTTTCTTAGTAGAACGACCCTTGAGGGCATCAGGGGCTGAGCAACACCCCCAGGCCTTATCATTTATAAAATTCCAATATACAAGGAGGGGCATATTGACCTTACCTCCAGTCCTAAGGTGGGTCAAGAGTCAACCTACCTACTAAGGTTAGTCGACTCAACCCTATACAATGAGATGTAATATTAAACGAAGCACCTAGAGATGAGTCCTCTCTTTATACAAAGTTACTAATAATACATATATAAGGGAGACTCTCCCCTTACAAGGAGAGAAATTAAAACTAGGCCTAATCAAGAATCTATATTTAACTAAATAGCTTATTTGAAAATAATGTATCACAAGAATCCAAATGCAATAAGTGTAGTAATGATATGCTTTCTACTTCTGCAAGTTGCACCTCTTGCTATAGGATAACCACCATATAAAGCTCCCTTAGTTGTAGAATTCCTTCTTTTGGAACTTGGTTTCGATTACCGAGTATTAGATGGTTGAAAGTGATTTAAACAAGATAGCATGCATGTTGTTATACTGTATGCCTCAGTAGAATTTCCACCACCACCAGAATCTCTTGTTCCTAATCAAACAACCAAACTAAGTTAATAATTAAGCTAAAGATAGAAACAAAAAATCGAGGAAGTGTTTTAAAAAAAGATCAATTAAGGAGGAAATTTAATCCGTCGCAGTTTCTTCCTTCTAAAACTTTGAATTCCCATTTTCTCCAGAATATAACTTCCTCTAACTGCTTTTGGTAACTGGTTGGGGGTGTAATAATGTTGGATGATATCATGCTGGTGACTCTGTTTGGACAACAAGTCTGTTGTACTGTTGGCTTCTCTGTATGTATGAACATAGTGAACATAAGCACATTGTTTAGCAATGTCTTGTAGTTCCTGCACAAACCTGTTAAGCCTCCAAGGAGGATCAGAAATCTGCAAAAACCATTTTGTTAGTAATTCAGAATCCACTTCTAAAATGATGTTTTGATACCCATGTTGGATGCACCAATTAAGTCCATAACTGGCAGCCTGTACCTCTACCTGATTATTGGTCCCTTCACCCAATGGTATAGCAAATGCATAAACAAACACTAGTACCATTGGAATCCCTCAAAATACCACCACCTCCAATTTTCCCTGGATTATTCAAAGCACTATCATCCGTATTCAGTCTATAAGTAGAATTAGGAGGAGGTATCCACCTTACTGAGAGGACACGAACCTCATGTTTACCATGTTCTACCATAGATACAACATCTGACCACTGAACTGGCCACTTAATATAAGGAATTATAGTTCTGAATATCTGAAACATATCTTTAATAATCAAATATTTAACTGAAATGACCCAAAAGGTTCTTAAAAATGTTCTTCGGAAGTTACCGGAAACTTGTTTAGCTATATCAAAAAAAAATTGTTTTCTTTTTCGAAAATCCGACTTCATATTCTTGTTTAGGGAGTCAAATTGAGTGGGTAATGGGTCTAACCCAAATTTTAGAGCAACCGTATCAAAATCCGAAATTTCCAAGTGAAGCCTTTTTCGAGGGTCTACTTTGGAGGGTCATATCTCCTAGCACACCAGTAATTGGGTGGCCCATAACATATCCATGGAAAGCCCTTTGAGTTAGATACCTAACACACTTCGTTTCACCTCATTCGGTGTTCGGACGAAGAAGTTATGCCCATTTTCGTAAAATCTGTCCGGCAGGAAATGCAATTTCCAGTGAGCGTTTTTACTGTTCACCCGCCTCATTTTTTTTTTCTAAGTGTTGGACCATTTTTCCAAAGGGCATATGTTATTTCCTATATACCATTAGTTCAATTCCCTTCTCTAAAACATTTCCCAAAACTCCTCTCCCATACTTAGACACATTTTCTCTCAAGTTCTCTCAAGAACCCTAATCCAAAACCTTCCTCAAGATTGAAGAGACTCTTGCTCCAAGTTCCAAGCTTCCATTGAAGACACTCTCAAGACCTTCATAAGAACTCAAGGTATGTGGTGTTGAACTCATGGGTCCTTCCACCCATAGTGCCTAGACTCTATTCTACTCACTAATTCATGGTTTAAGTTAAGATTCATAAATTAGTCTTGTTCTTTGTAATAATTTCCTGCACATTGAATTTTAAATATGAAAAGTGATTGTTTTGAGCAAGTTGTGACTCTAGAACTTGAATCTGAATTTGGAATGGATGAGGAGATTTTCATGTGGTATTGTGGGTGTTAAAAGGTGTTGTTGTAGGTTGTTCACTGGTTTGGCTGCATAATTACTACCCTATTTTCCATGCTCTTTGATTCCATTACATGCCTTCAAGGTGTTTGACAAAATGTCCAACTATGGAGAATTGATGAATCGATGCTTTAATGCTTGAGTTATGAGATGTATGACAATGCAGAGATGTGTTGATGACAAACTAAGCTTGTGTATATGTTCATTCCATACATGAGATTGCATTAGAGCCTAATGGGAATTTCCTATATAAAGTGTTGCATGACCATGCCCGGTCCGGGGGAAAAGAACCGGACAACCATGTGAGAGGTTTATATCTCACCACCTAGGATGCTTGGGGTGTGACCAACATCAACGATGTGAGAGGTTTATATCTCACCATCTAGGATGTTTAGGGTGTGACCAACATCAACCATGTGAGGGGTTTATACCTTGCCACCAGGGTGTCCGGGTGTGAACGGCATCCCCCATCCTAAGTTGGGGTTATAGATTGGTTGGATCATGCATACACATATGATATCTACTATTAGTATAGATTTACTTAAACATGTTTTGACTTCACTTTGATCATGCATCCTCAGCTATAATGGCCTCTATGTGTTTGATAGTGGCATTTGGAGGAGAAATTGCAGCCATAGTATGTATAGGTATAGATTGGACAACATGTTTTATCAATGTAATGCTACCCCCAAAGCTAAGAATCCTTGCCTGCCATCCACAAACCTTTTTGGAGACCTTCTCAACTAAATGAGAGTAATAAATGATCCTTTGTCTACCAATATATAGAGGGCATCCTAAATAAGTAATAGGACTGCATTTCTGGGAAAAAGTTGTACAATCCTGAATAGTATTGATAATATCCTGTGATGTAGTGTCTGGAAACATAAAGTGACTCTTAGATCTGTTTATAAGTTGATCAGATGTATGCTCATACTCCCCCAAAGTGTCCATAATTAGTTTCAAAGAGTGTCTGTCAGTACATGCAAATATAATTACATCACCTGCAAAACCTAGATGATTGATTTGTGGTCCCTTGGGTGCGATAAAGAAATGTTTATATCTTGGAATCTGATGTAAAGAATTAAGCATCCTTGTTAATACCTTAGGTCCTAAAATAAATAGTGTAGGAGATAAAGAATCACCTTGCTTAAGTCCTCTAGTAGAATGAAAGAAACCTTGTTTGTGGCTATTAATTATAATAGAATACCAATTGTTATTCATTATTCTCCAAACTAAATCAATAAACAGTTCCCCAAAACCAAATCTCCTTCAAACCAAACATGTAAATGACCAAGACACTTTATCATATGCCTTGGCCATATCAAGTTTGATAACCACATTACTTCCTATTTGGGGTTTTTTAATACCATGAGTAATCTCCTGTGCTTGCATGATACTTTCAGTTATACTTCTGCATCTCACAAACCCTGACTGATTGTCTGATAACAATAGAGGTAAGACAGTAGCCAATCTCATGCTCAACACTTTTGAAATAATCTTATTTGTAAAATTACTAAGGCTGATGGGTTTGAGTTCTGTGAATCTGGAAGGCTGCTCAGTTTTAGGAACTAAAACCAAACAGGCATGAGACATCAACTTAGGCATAATATGACCACAAAAGAATGATTGTGTAGCAGCCAAAAGATATTCTTTAATGATATTTCAACAAACCTGATAAAATTTGCCCCTAAAGCTATCAGGACCTGCTGTTGAATATGGATTTATAGCAAACACAACCTATCTGAGTTCATCTATATTAGGTATTGCTTGCAACATCTCATTCTGATCAGGAGTAATTATAGTAGGAATATATTGAAGGATTATTTCATCTATCCTGTCATTTAGTCCAGTAAATTGGTGCTGAGAGTAATCACAAGCTGCCTGAGCAATTTGTTCCTCACCCTGTATCCACACCTCATTTTCAATACAAATCTTATGAAGACAGAACCTCCTTCTCCGACCTCTCATCAAAGCATGAAAGTATTTGGTATTGGCATCTCCTTCTTGAAACCATTGTAATTGGGTCTTTTGTTGAAGAATAGCTTCTTCCAATTTCAAAGACCTAATATAAGTTGCATTCATCTGATGTAACTTCTGTCTAAGAGCTTCAGTATTATTTGTCATAAGTTCCTCTTCAGACTTCCTAATGGACTTCTCAAACTCCCTAACCTTAGTAAAAACATCACCATACTCTTGTTTGGACCATTTGCTAAGAGTGGAAGTTAATCTCTTCATTTTCTTGTGTTATTTCCACATAGGATCACTAGTAGTTACCTGCTCCCAACACTGCTGAACTGTGTTCAAAAAATTCCCATTTTCAACACAACAGTGTAGGAACTTGAAATATTTTGTATGACTCTGATTTGTTTGAATCATCTCCATTAAAAGAGGACTATGATTAGAACCAACAGAGGATAGATTCTCAATAGTAGTTTGAGGCAGATTCTCTAACCATTTATCATTAACCATAGGCCTGTCTAATCTCTTCCAAACTCTAGCTTCTGCATCCCTTTTATTACACCATGTATAAGGAAGCCCTGTGTAACCTAGATCTATTAATCCACATGCCTTTATAACTCAAATAAATTCAAGAATCTTATTTATATTGTAAGGTATCCCACCAAGTTTTTCCTCTATAGATGTAATAACATTAAAATCACCAATAGTACACCAAGGCAAATCTATATTAGCATATAAAAGTCTACTGTCCCACAAAGACTCCTCATATACTCTTTACATTTAGCATAAACAAAGGACATCATGAATTTATCCGGGAGAGCTGTGTGCTGAAAGGTTAGAGTAATATGTTGATCATGTTTTTCCAGGACCTGTCCAGTGACATCAGTAGACCAAAACAACCAAATTTACCCATTAGGATTACTGACTGCCTAATCCATTTTGAAGTTGCAATTTTACTATGGCAATATGAGAATGATCTACAAATGGTTCCAGGATAGCAATAACAGATAGAGTATGAGCTTTCTTGAGCGTTTGCAGTCTTTCCAATACTCCTTTGGTGTTGATACTCCTAGCATTCCAACAAATGCCCTTCATCAGTAATAACCTTTCAATTTGGACCTAGTCATTGGCCTGCTAGAATTTTCACACATGCTGGTGATAGTCTGATGAGGCATATGCCTAGTCTGTTTCCTTCCCCTTAGAGATAAACCCTGTTCTTCTGTCATTCTTTGAACATCAGAACATTTATCTTGGAGATTGGAACCAAATACTAGGCCTGTCTGCTTCATGGTGTCATCTGCATCATCTTCTAATTCATCCATAGATTGAGTATCAGGATCCACCTCATATTTAGAGTTAAGTGCCCCATAATCATCAAGGAGCACCTTGCCCTGTTGATCTTTAGACAGAGGCTGATCCTTAATAGGTGTACTAGTACCAATTACATCCGGATCCTGACCAGTATCCTTCTGCAATCTCTTTTTTATAGCCTCCCTTCTCTTTTTACTCAACCTGTCCCTAGATTTATTATTGACTCGACTATGTTGTTGACCAGTATCTATAATCTCTTATGTGCCCAGAATATATTGATTTCTGATTGGGGTAGCAGGGGTTCTAGAGTCTCCACTATGGTCAAATTCCACTTCCCCATGTCTAGCATGAGTCAGTTCCCTCCCCCCTTTTGGACACCCCTTACTGCAAGTTAGTAGGTGTCTCATGTTCCTCCCATCCATACCTCGAACAGCTTCCTCAACAACAATAACAATTTCAAGGGGTTTAGGGGGTAAGAGCATTGAGTCAATACCTGTAACAACTTTCCCTTTACTCACTTCTTTTCTTGTAATATTATCATTGTTTTTTGTTACCTTTCTGATTTGCTCACACTGTTCCTGCTGCTGTTTTAATGCTGGCTGCAACCAGCTTTCCTGCTTGCTGCCCTTGTGAATGGCCAGTTCCTCAAAAGAAGTTGGTGACTCCTGCACATCAAGATTAATATATGTATTTTGTGTAGGAATAACCATTATACCTGCCTGTTTGGTGGACTTATCTGGGTGTATGGTGTTGCCCTTTGTTACTTGTTACTGATTATTATTCCTCCTCCTTTATGTGTGCCACTGATCCTTTTGGTGCCCCTGCTTTTGTCCCTGATCCTTTGTTGATTATATAGATTGGTATTATCATCATTTGGACCAGAATCCTTGTAACCTTTAGGCTGTTGTTGATTGGTATCCATATCTTTATTACTCTTGCTTCTCACATTGTCCATTTCCTTTTTCTTTTTCTCTACATCTTTTTGTCTAATGGTACAATCATTTTCTAAATACCCTTGATGCTTACAATAGAAACAATAATCAGGAATATTATCATATTCAATTTTCTGCCATCTCCCATCAGTGATATCTTCCCCGATATAGCCCATCCAAATATTAAGGAGGTCTCTTTTAAGAGAGACCCACTTGAACCTTCACCCTAGCTTGACTACCCCTAGTCTTTTTAATAGAAGCAGAATCTAAGTATAACACTTTTCCTATAGGAGAAAGAAGCACTATCACAAACTTTTTATTATAACAATGCCAAGGTAGTTTCGATAAAGAGATCCATATAGGGACTATAGGAGTTTCTTCAACTGGCTTAAAACTAGGAGTCCATACTTGAATCCCCATTACTTTGCCAGAAATATTCATCCTTTGTTTAGTCCATACCATAATATAATCAAGCTCATTGTCAAGATCAATATAACCATATCAAGAATTAAAATGCACAAATTTAACTCCACCGGAAAGTTGAGTTTGTAAAATAAAATTGTTCCTAATAAGATCCACTTTAGGCATGGTGGTACTAAACTTTCCAATAAGAGTATATTTACAAGTTGCTGCTAAATCTCTAATGATCTCATATTTAACATACAGGACAGCAGGTAGACCTTGTTTTGTAGTAATTTCAGGAGCTATCAAATTAATGCTAACTTCACATTTGTCCTGATTATGTCTAAGTCGATCAACATAGGTCTACACTACTATGTAAGGAGCAGGTTCAACGACTTGATCAGGTTTGGGAGTATTAGAAGGACATTGAGGACGATCAATTCTATCATTAGTAATAAATTTAGGGACCTGTCGACCAAAGTTGCTAGAAATTCTAGGAAAATTGGAATGGTAATCCTACTGTTGATCAG
Organism: Solanum stenotomum; assembly: GCF_019186545.1. Lineage (NCBI taxonomy): Eukaryota > Viridiplantae > Streptophyta > Magnoliopsida > Solanales > Solanaceae > Solanum > Solanum stenotomum. Next base: position 7,632,655 of record NC_064287.1, on the reverse strand, counting down.
TTCGATTAGTATCCCTAGTCTGAGTACCCTGAATAGGCCCCAAATTACCAGAATTGCCCTATTCTTTAGAAACCCAAGCCTTCGATGGATCATTCTGAATTCTATGAAACTCAGTAGCAGAAACATTATATGCAGGAGTTATAATTGGACGAGAATTATCAGACGATTTTTGGCGATCTTGTACCTCATGAGACTGGGATATCATTTCGTTTGCCTTTGTGCCATGAATTTGACTCGAATCTCCCAGAGGAACATATGTACGAGTCTCGTCCAACTCTTTTTCCATAGCAGTGTGGATCGCCTCTTCTCTTACCTGCGAGGAGTTGTAGGATGAGTCTGATGACGATTCATGTATGTATGGATGTAGATTTCGCTGGTTCAACATTGTAACTGGATCTGGTGGCCTAAATCTACTTGATGGCAGCCCACCATCAATGTTCTTGATGCTAAAATTGTGACAAATTAGCTGAGATGGCTAATTTTTTGAAAATTCTTGAAGAACTCTAGAGAGAGAAAAAATTCATGAAATGAGAAGGCCTTTACCGATTTTTGAGGGGTTTAGGGTTTAGGGTTATAGGTTTAGGGTTTAGGGGTTAAGATTTAGGTTTGAGGGATTAGAGTTTAGGATTTTGGGTTTATGTTTTAAGTTTAAGATTAGGGTCTAGGGATTACATTTTAGGATTTAGGATTTAGGATTTAGGGTTTAGAGTTTTGATTTAGGTTTTACGATTTAAGTTTTGGGTTATGGCTTAGGGTTTAGGGTTTTGGGTGTAGGGTTTATGATTTAGATTTTGGGTTTAGGGTTTTGGGTTTAGAGTTTGGATTTTCGTTTTACGATTTACGTTTAGGGTTAGGGCTTAGGGTTTATGGCTTAGGGTTTAGGGTTTAGGGTTTAAGGTTTAGGGTCTAGGGTTTAGGATTTAGATTTAGGGTTTAGGGTTTATGGTTTATGGTTTAGGGTTTAGATTTTAGGGTTTTGGTTTGTAGGTTTAGGGTTTAGGCTTTAAGTTGTAGGTTTAAGGTATAGGGGTTAGAGTTTAGGGTTTAGGGTTTAGGGTTTAGTATTTAGGGTTTACGTTTTTGGGTTTCGAGTTTGGATTTAAGGTTTATTGTTTAAGTTTAGGGTTAAGGGTTTATGGTTTAGAGTTTAGGATTTAGGGTTTAGGGTTTAGGGTGTGGATTTAGGGTTTAGGGTTTAGATTTTGCGTTAGGGTTTAGGGTTTAGGATTTAGGGTTTAGGGTTTAGGGTTTAGGATTAGGCTTTAGGGTTAGGGTTTAGGGTTTAGGGTTTAGATTTTAGGGTTTTGGTTTTAGGGTTTAGGGTTTTGGTTTGTAGGTTTTGGGTTTAGGTTTTTGAGTTGTAGGTTTAAGGTTCATGGGTTATGATTTTGGGTTTAGGGCTTAGGGTTAGTATTTAGGGTTTACCATTTTGGGTTTCGGGTTTGGATTTAAGGTTTATTGTTTAAGTTTAGGGTTATAGTTTAGGGTTAAGGGTTTAGAGTTTAGGATTTAGGTTTTAGGGTTTAGGGTTTAGATTTTGTATTTGGGTTTAGGGTTTAGGGTTTAGGATTAGGCTTTAGGGTCAGGGTTTAGGGTTAGGTTTACGGTCTAGAGTTTAGGGTTTACTACTTAGGATTTTGGTTTTAGTGTTTAGGGTTTAGGGTTTAGAGTTTAGGTTTTAGGGTTAAGGGTTATGGATTTAGGTTTTAAATTTTGGGTTTAGGTTTTAGGTTTTGGGGTTTATGGTTTAGGATTTTGGGTCTATGGTATAGGGTTTAGGGTTTTAGGGTTTAGGGTTTAGGGTTTAGGGTTCAGGGTTTATAGTTTAGAGTTTAGGCTTAAGGGTTTAGGGTTTCAAGTTTAAGGTTTATGGTTTATGGTTTAAGGTTTAAGTTTTAGGGTTTAGGTTTTAAGGTTTAGGGTTTGGAGATATAGGTTTAGGGTTTATATTTTAGGGTTTAGGGTTTGGAGATGTAGGTTTAGGGTTTATATTTTAGGGTTTTGGTGTTAGGGTTTTAGGTTGACGATTTAGGGTTTAAGGTTTAGGGTTTATGGTTTAGGTTTTAGGGTTTAGGGTTTTGAGTTGTAGGTTTAGAATTTAGGGTTNTGGAACTCCCTGCAAAAAATGAAAATCAGTATTTAAAATATAAGGAATAAGAAGAGGTGGAACCTGTTGCCTCAGTTTCCTTTCATTCCATTTTCCATTAGTTAGAAAGTGTGCAATGGTAGCATTGTTGAGACTTGATACAGTAGTAGTATAATGAGCTAGAGCTCCTACTCCCAACCAATCATCCCACCTAAATGAGTAACTGCTTGACTTGATTGTCCAACCTATATGCTCTTCTACTTTAAGCTTGTTCCTCATCATGTACTTCCACATCAAAGACTGTCCATTGTCCACTTTTTTTGCAATTGGATGAGCTCTTTGACAATATTTGGATTTAAGAAATTGACTCCATAAATAGGTTTTTGATTTGAAAGTCCACCATTTTTTGTACTGCAAAGTAGTGCATATACCAGTGAGTCTTCTCATCCCCATCCCTCCTTCTGGACAAGGTAAACTCATAGTTTCCAGTGAAGCCCAATGATATTTCCTTTTATCCTGGTCCCTTCCCTAGAAGAAGTCACCAATAATGGCCTCTATGTATTTGATAGTGGTGTTTGGAGGAGAAATTGTAGCCATAGTATGTATAGGTATAGCTTGGTCAACATGTTTGATCAATGTAATCGTACCCCCAAAACAAAGAATCCTTGCCTGCCATCCACAAACCTTTTTGGAGACCTTCTCAACTAAATGAGAGTAATAAATGATCCTTTGTCTACCAATATATAGAGGACATCCTAAATAAGTAATAGGACTGCATTTCTGGGAAAAAATTGTACAATCCTGAATAGTATTGATAATATCCTGTGATGTAGTGTCTGGAACCATAAAGTGACTCTTAGATCTGTTAATAAGTTGACCAGATGTATGCTCATACTCCCCCAAACTGTCCATAATTAGTTTAAAAGAGTGTCTGTCAGTAGATGCAAAAGTAATTACATCATCTGCAAAACTTAGATGATTGATCTGTGGTCCCTTGGGTGCCATAAAGAAACCTTTATATCTTGGAATCTGATGTAAAGAATTAAGCATCCTTCTTAACACCTCAGCTCCTAAATTAAATAGGGCAGGGGATAAAGGATCACCTTGCTTAAGTCCTCTAGTAGAATGAAAGAAACCTTGTTTGTGGCAATTTATTATAATAGAATACCAATTGTTACTCATTATTCTCCAAACTAAATCAATAAACAATTCCCCAAAACCAAATCTCCTTAAAACCAAACATGTAAATGACCAGGACACTCTATCATATGCCTTGGCCATATCAAGTTTGATAACCACATTACTTCCTATTTGGGGTTTTTTAATACCATGAGTAATCTCTTGTGCTAGCATGATACTTTCAGTTATACTTCTTCCTCTCACAAACCCTGACTGATTGTCTAATAACAACAGAGGTAAGACAGTAGCCAATATCATGCTCAACACTTTGGAAATAATCTTATTTGTAATATTACTAAGGCTGATGGGTCTGAGTTCTGTGAATCTGGAAGGCTGCTCAGTTTTAGGAATTAAAACCAAACAGGCATGAGACATAAACTTAGGCATAATATGACCATAGAAGAATGATTGTACAACAGCCAAAAGATCTTCTTTAATGATATTCCAACAAACGTGATAAAATTTGCCCCCAAAGCCATCAGGACCTGCTGCTGAATATGGATTCATAGCAAACACAACCTGAGTTAATCTATATTAGGTATTGCTTGTAACATCTCATTCTGATCAGGAGTAATTATAGTAGGAATATATTGAAGGATTCTTTCATCTATCCTGTCATTTTGTCCAGTAAATTGGTGCTGATAGTAATCACAAGCTACCTGAGCAATTTGTTCCTAACCCTGTATCCACACCACATTTTCAATACAAATCTTATGAAGAAAGAGCCTCCTTCTCCGACCTCTCATCAAAGCATGAAAATATTTGGTATTGGCATCTCCTTCTTGAAACCATTGTAATTGGGTCTTTTTTTTTGAAGAAAAGCTTCTTCCAATTTCAAATACCTAATATAAGTTGCATTCATCTGATGTAACTTCTGTCTAAGAGCTTCAGTATTATTTGTCATATGTTCCTCTTCAGACTTCCTAATGGACTCCTCAAACTCCATAACCATAGTGAAAATATCACCATAATCCTGTTTGGACCATTTGCTAAGAGTGGAAGTTAATCTCTTCATTTTCATATGTAAACTCCCTATAGGACCACCAGTAGTGACCTGGTCCCAACACTGCTGAACTGTGTTCATAAAATTCCCATTTTCAACCCAACAGTGTAGGAACTTGAAATATTTTGTATGACTCTGATTTGTTTGAATCATCTCCATTAAAAGAGGACTATGATCCGAACCAACAGAGGATAGATTCTCAATAGTAGTTTGAGGCAGATTCTCTAACCATTTATCATTAACCATAGGCCTGTCTAATCTCTTCCAAACTCTAGCTTCTGCATCCCTTTTATTACACCATGTATAAGGAAGCCCTGTGTAACCTAGATCTATTAATCCACATGCCTTTATAACTCAAATAAATTCAAGAATCTTATTTATATTGTAAGGTATCCCACCAAGTTTTTCCTCTATAGATGTAATAACATTAAAATCACCAATAGTACACCAAGGCAAATCTATATTAGCATATAAAAGTCTACTGTCCCACAAAGACTCCTCATATACTCTTTACATTTAGCATAAACAAAGGACATCATGAATTTATCCGGGAGAGCTGTGTGCTGAAAGGTTAGAGTAATATGTTGATCATGTTTTTCCAGGACCTGTCCAGTGACATCAGTAGACCAAAACAACCAAATTTACCCATTAGGATTACTGACTGCCTAATCCATTTTGAAGTTGCAATTTTACTATGGCAATATGAGAATGATCTACAAATGGTTCCAGGATAGCAATAACAGATAGAGTATGAGCTTTCTTGAGCGTTTGCAGTCTTTCCAATACTCCTTTGGTGTTGATACTCCTAGCATTCCAACAAATGCCCTTCATCAGTAATAACCTTTCAATTTGGACCTAGTCATTGGCCTGCTAGAATTTTCACACATGCTGGTGATAGTCTGATGAGGCATATGCCTAGTCTGTTTCCTTCCCCTTAGAGATAAACCCTGTTCTTCTGTCATTCTTTGAACATCAGAACATTTATCTTGGAGATTGGAACCAAATACTAGGCCTGTCTGCTTCATGGTGTCATCTGCATCATCTTCTAATTCATCCATAGATTGAGTATCAGGATCCACCTCATATTTAGAGTTAAGTGCCCCATAATCATCAAGGAGCACCTTGCCCTGTTGATCTTTAGACAGAGGCTGATCCTTAATAGGTGTACTAGTACCAATTACATCCGGATCCTGACCAGTATCCTTCTGCAATCTCTTTTTTATAGCCTCCCTTCTCTTTTTACTCAACCTCTCCCTAGATTTATTATTGACTCGACTGTGTTGTTGACCAGTAACTATAATCTCTTGTGTGCCCAGAATCTGTTGATTTATGATTGGGGTAACAGGGGCTCTAGAGTCTCCACTATGGTCAAATTCCACTTCCCCATGTCTAGCATGAGTCAGTTCCCTCCCCCCTTTTGGACACCCCTTACTGCAAGTTAGTAGGTGTCTCATGTTCCTCCCATCCATACCTCGAACAGCTTCCTCAACAACAATAACAATTTCAAGGGGTTTAGGGGGTAAGAGCATTGAGTCAATACCTGTAACAACTTTCCCTTTACTCACTTCTTTTCTTGTAATATTATCATTGTTTTTTGTTACCTTTCTGATTTGCTCACACTGTTCCTGCTGCTGTTTTAATGCTGGCTGCAACCAGCTTTCCTGCTTGCTGCCCTTGTGAATGGCCAGTTCCTCAAAAGAAGTTGGTGACTCCTGCACATCAAGATTAATATATGTATTTTGTGTAGGAATAACCATTATACCTGCCTGTTTGGTGGACTTATCTGGGTGTATGGTGTTGCCCTTTGTTACTTGTTACTGATTATTATTCCTCCTCCTTTATGTGTGCCACTGATCCTTTTGGTGCCCCTGCTTTTGTCCCTGATCCTTTGTTGATTATATAGATTGGTATTATCATCATTTGGACCAGAATCCTTGTAACCTTTAGGCTGTTGTTGATTGGTATCCATATCTTTATTACTCTTGCTTCTCACATTGTCCATTTCCTTTTTCTTTTTTTCTACATCTCTTTGTCTAATAGTACAATCATTTTCCAAATGCCCTTGACAATAGAAACAATAATCAGGAATATTATCATATTCAATTTTCTGCCATCTCCCAATAGTGATATCTTCCCCGATATAGCCCATCCAAATATAAGGAGGTCTCTTTTGAAAGAGATCCACTTGAACCTTCACCCTAGCTTGACTACCCCTAGTCTTTTTAATAGAAGCAGAATCTAAGTATAACACTTTTCCTATAGGAGAAAGAAGCACTATCACAAACTTTTTATTATAACAATGCCAAGGTAGTTTCGATAAAGAGATCCATATAGGGACTATAGGAGTTTCTTCAACTGGCTTAAAACTAGGAGTCCATACTTGAATCCCCATTACTTTGCCAGAAATATTCATCCTTTGTTTAGTCCATACCATAATATAATCAAGCTCATTGTCAAGATCAATATAACCATATCAAGAATTAAAATGCACAAATTTAACTCCACCGGAAAGTTGAGTTTGTAAAATAAAATTGTTCCTAATAAGATCCACTTTAGGCATGGTGGTACTAAACTTTCCAATAAGAGTATATTTACAAGTTGCTGCTAAATCTCTAATGATCTCATATTTAACATACAGGACAGCAGGTAGACCTTGTTTTGTAGTAATTTCAGGAGCTATCAAATTAATGCTAACTTCACATTTGTCCTGATTATGTCTAAGTCGATCAACATAGGTCTACACTACTATGTAAGGAGCAGGTTCAACGACTTGATCAGGTTTGGGAGTATTAGAAGGACATTGAGGACGATCAATTCTATCATTAGTAATAAATTTAGGGACCTGTCGACCAAAGTTGCTAGAAATTCTAGGAAAATTGGAATGGTAATCCTACTGTTGATCAGTTCGATTAGTATCCCTAGTCTGAGTACCCTGAATAGGCCCCAAATTACCAGAATTGCCCTATTCTTTAGAAACCCAAGCCTTCGATGGATCATTCTGAATTCTATGAAACTCAGTAGCAGAAACATTATATGCAGGAGTTATAATTGGACGAGAATTATCAGACGATTTTTGGCGATCTTGTACCTCATGAGACTGGGATATCATTTCGTTTGCCTTTGTGCCATGAATTTGACTCGAATCTCCCAGAGGAACATATGTACGAGTCTCGTCCAACTCTTTTTCCATAGCAGTGTGGATCGCCTCTTCTCTTACCTGCGAGGAGTTGTAGGATGAGTCTGATGACGATTCATGTATGTATGGATGTAGATTTCGCTGGTTCAACATTGTAACTGGATCTGGTGGCCTAAATCTACTTGATGGCAGCCCACCATCAATGTTCTTGATGCTAAAATTGTGACAAATTAGCTGAGATGGCTAATTTTTTGAAAATTCTTGAAGAACTCTAGAGAGAGAAAAAATTCATGAAATGAGAAGGCCTTTACCGATTTTTGAGGGGTTTAGGGTTTAGGGTTATAGGTTTAGGGTTTAGGGGTTAAGATTTAGGTTTGAGGGATTAGAGTTTAGGATTTTGGGTTTATGTTTTAAGTTTAAGATTAGGGTCTAGGGATTACATTTTAGGATTTAGGATTTAGGATTTAGGGTTTAGAGTTTTGATTTAGGTTTTACGATTTAAGTTTTGGGTTATGGCTTAGGGTTTAGGGTTTTGGGTGTAGGGTTTATGATTTAGATTTTGGGTTTAGGGTTTTGGGTTTAGAGTTTGGATTTTCGTTTTACGATTTACGTTTAGGGTTAGGGCTTAGGGTTTATGGCTTAGGGTTTAGGGTTTAGGGTTTAAGGTTTAGGGTCTAGGGTTTAGGATTTAGATTTAGGGTTTAGGGTTTATGGTTTATGGTTTAGGGTTTAGATTTTAGGGTTTTGGTTTGTAGGTTTAGGGTTTAGGCTTTAAGTTGTAGGTTTAAGGTATAGGGGTTAGAGTTTAGGGTTTAGGGTTTAGGGTTTAGTATTTAGGGTTTACGTTTTTGGGTTTCGAGTTTGGATTTAAGGTTTATTGTTTAAGTTTAGGGTTAAGGGTTTATGGTTTAGAGTTTAGGATTTAGGGTTTAGGGTTTAGGGTGTGGATTTAGGGTTTAGGGTTTAGATTTTGCGTTAGGGTTTAGGGTTTAGGATTTAGGGTTTAGGGTTTAGGGTTTAGGATTAGGCTTTAGGGTTAGGGTTTAGGGTTTAGGGTTTAGATTTTAGGGTTTTGGTTTTAGGGTTTAGGGTTTTGGTTTGTAGGTTTTGGGTTTAGGTTTTTGAGTTGTAGGTTTAAGGTTCATGGGTTATGATTTTGGGTTTAGGGCTTAGGGTTAGTATTTAGGGTTTACCATTTTGGGTTTCGGGTTTGGATTTAAGGTTTATTGTTTAAGTTTAGGGTTATAGTTTAGGGTTAAGGGTTTAGAGTTTAGGATTTAGGTTTTAGGGTTTAGGGTTTAGATTTTGTATTTGGGTTTAGGGTTTAGGGTTTAGGATTAGGCTTTAGGGTCAGGGTTTAGGGTTAGGTTTACGGTCTAGAGTTTAGGGTTTACTACTTAGGATTTTGGTTTTAGTGTTTAGGGTTTAGGGTTTAGAGTTTAGGTTTTAGGGTTAAGGGTTATGGATTTAGGTTTTAAATTTTGGGTTTAGGTTTTAGGTTTTGGGGTTTATGGTTTAGGATTTTGGGTCTATGGTATAGGGTTTAGGGTTTTAGGGTTTAGGGTTTAGGGTTTAGGGTTCAGGGTTTATAGTTTAGAGTTTAGGCTTAAGGGTTTAGGGTTTCAAGTTTAAGGTTTATGGTTTATGGTTTAAGGTTTAAGTTTTAGGGTTTAGGTTTTAAGGTTTAGGGTTTGGAGATATAGGTTTAGGGTTTATATTTTAGGGTTTAGGGTTTGGAGATGTAGGTTTAGGGTTTATATTTTAGGGTTTTGGTGTTAGGGTTTTAGGTTGACGATTTAGGGTTTAAGGTTTAGGGTTTATGGTTTAGGTTTTAGGGTTTAGGGTTTTGAGTTGTAGGTTTAGAATTTAGGGTTTAGGGTATAGAGGTTAGGATTTTGGTATTAGGGTTTAGGGTTTAGAGTTTAGGATTTAGTGTTTAGGGTTTAAGGTTTAGGTTTAGGGTTAAGGGTTATGGTTTAGGGTTTTGGGTTTGGGGTTAAGGCATTGGGGTTTAGAATTTAGGGTTTAATGTTTAGGGTTTATGGTTATGTATAGGGTTTAGGGTGTATGTCTTAGGGTTTAGAGTTTTGCATTTTGGGTTTAGGGTTTAGGGTTTAGGGTTTTAGGTTGTAGGTTTAGGGTTTAGGGTGTAGGGTTTAGTATTTATGGTAAAGGGTCTAGGGGTTCGCATTTAGGTTTTACGGTTTAGGGTTTTGTGTTTTGGGTTTTGGGATTAGGGTTTAGGGTTTAGAATTTTAGAGTTAGGGTTTAGAGTTCAGTATTTAGGGTTTAGGGTTTAGGGTTTAGGGTTCAGAGTTTTGATTTTGGGTTTAGGGTTTAGGTTTAGGGTAAGGGTATAAGGTTTAAGGTTGATGGTTTAGTGTCTAGAGATTAAGATTTAGAATTTATGAGATAGGGTTTATGGTTTATGTTTAGGGTTTAGGGTTAGGGTTAGGTTTTAGGGTTTAGCATTCTGAGTTTTGTATTTAGGCTTTAGGATTTAAGGATTAGAATATTTTTTTTTATTTGAACGACCCTTGGGGGAGTCAGGGGCTTAGCAACACCCCCAGGCCTTATCATAGATAAAAAGCAAAAGTAATACAAGGAGGGGGACATAAACCTTACCTCCGATCCTATGGTGGTTCATGAGTATACTTTCCTACTAAGGAAAGTGTACTCATCCCCATGATTCTAAGACGAAACCTAGAACTAAGCACCTATAGAGAGGACTCCTCTCTGTACAAAATTCTAAGAAACATAAACGAGGGAGACTCTCCCCTTACAATTAGACCTAGAACTAGCCAAAAAACTACAAAAGAAGCCTAAAAGAACTGACGTGAGAACTTCAAGGTGGTTTTTTTATCCTCTTTAGCTTTTTCCTCCTGAAGTTGGTCATTCCCATCTTTTCCAGGAGGAAACTTCCTTTAGCTGCTGCAGGTAGCTGGTTCGGGGTGTAGAAGTGCTGAGTGATGTCTAATCTGTGACTTTCCTTGGACAGAAAATCTGCTGTTGTGTTGGCTTCTCTGTAGGTATGCTGGCATTTGAAGAACTCCAATTGAGTAGTGATCTCGTGAAGTTGAGTGAGGTACTGCTACAATTTCCAGGGAGGCTTGCTTTTGTGGTTAAGCCATTTGGTAAGTAGTTCTGAGTCCACTTCCAAGATAACCTTTGTGTAACCATGTTGAATGCACCAGTCCAATCCATGGGCTGCTGCTTGTGTTTCAGCTTGGTTGTTGGTACCAATACCAAGGGGAATTGTGAAAGCGTATATCATGTTTCCCTTGAAGTCCCTCAATATACCCCCTCCTCCTATCTTTCCGGGGTTATGCAATGCACTACCATCTGTATTAAGCTTCAAGAGGGGGCTAGGGGGGCTTTGCCAGCTGACCGTGATGATCCTGATATCCTGAGAGCATTTCTCGACTTCATTGATCATATCCTCCCAATTATTAGGCCAAGAGCAATAGGGATAAGTGATCATGAGAAGCTGGAAAGTATCTTTAAAGATCATGTACTTTACTCTTGCCACATTTGATTTCTTCTGGCCATATTTCACTGAGCATCTGTTCTTCCAAAGATTCCAGCAAATTGATATGGGAAGGGTCTGAATAATGAGTTTGTGGACCTCATTTTTTGCAGCCATTCCCCACCAGCTCATCAGGAGATTATTTAGTGGCCTCGGATTGTGAATAATTCCCAGCAGCCCTGAGAAATACCTCCAGATGTGAGTTGCGAAATTCCCTGAGACAAAAATGTGTTCAATATCATCCCAACCTGGTCTAATGCAGCAGAAACATGTTGCCGGCTGCACTCCAAAAGAGCTCAACTTGTCATTGGTGGGAAGTTTGAATTTGAGGGCCCTCCACAAAAGAAAAGAGGCTTTGAATGGAACTTGTTTATGCCAAATGGTAGAGAATAGTCCATTCTTGTTCTTCTTGCCCCTCACTAAGTTCTAGGCAGATGAACAGGTGAATGTCCCATTTTCATTTTGCTTCCAGTAAGCTTCATCAGTGACTCCTGCCTGATAGTGAATGGCAATGCTAAGCTCTTTGGGGACTAGCGAAGGTGGGACGTGTATTCTCACCAAAGTTTCATTCCACTGTCCGTGTCTTAAGAAATAAGAAACTCGAGTATTGTTCAAGCTAGTTATGTCGTGACAGAAGTGAGCTAGAGGTCCTTCCCCTATCCAATTATCCCACCAGAAAAAAGCATTTCCAGAATTTATTCTCCAGCCTATTTCAGTTTCCACTATCTCCCTGTTCTTCACCATGTATTTCCATACCAAAGAGTCTCCTGTATCCCCTTTCTTAGCTACTGGATTGGACCTCTGGCAATACTTGTCTTTTAGAAATTGGCCCCATAAAGAGTGTTTGGTCCTGAAGTTCCACCACTGCTTAATTTGGAGGGACGTGCAAACGTCGTTAAGATGCCTCACACCAATGCCACCCTCCTCATAGGGAAGACTAAGCGATTCCCAAGATGCCCAATGGTATTTTTTCTTGTCCCTGTCCATTTCCCAAAAGAAGTCTGCTGTCACTCTTTTGATATAATGCAAGGTAGTTCTAGGGGGGGAAATGGTAGCCATAGTATGAATAGGTATTAAATGGAGTACATGTTTAATCAACGTGGTTTTCCCACCAAAACTTAGGATACGAGAGTGCCAGCCTCTGTTCTTTTTGACAACCTTTGCCACCAAATCTGAATAATAAATAATCCTTTGTCTTCCTATGTAAAGGGGGCAGCCAAGGTAATTAATGGGACTGTCTCTTTGAGTGAAGCCAGTGGTTTCCTGGATCATGTCAATAATGTGAGGAGGAGTATATTTAGGAACCATGAAATTACTTTTTCCTTTGTTGATGAGTTGGTCTGAAGTATCTTCATAAGTTGACAGTGTTTCCATAATAAGTTTCAGAGATTCTTCTCTTCCTGAAGTAAATATGATAACATCATCAGCGAAGCTTAAGTGATTAATCTGAGGCCCTCTGAAATCCATTTGGAACCCATGGAAATGTTGATTGTCATATAGGTTATTGAGCATTCGAGATAGCACCTCGGCCCCTAAAATAAATAGGGATGGGGAAAGAGGATTCCCCTGCTTGAGACCTCTCGTAGAATGGAAAAAACCATGCCTTGTCCCATTGACTATGATGGAGTACCAATTATTACTCATGATCCTCCACACCATGTCAATGAAAAATTCTCCAAATCCCATGTGTCTTAAAACCAGGCTAGTAAAGGCCCATGACACTCTGTCGTATGCCTTTGCCATGTCCAACTTAATTACCACATTATCCCCTTCCTTAGGTTTTTTAATACCATGAATAATCTCCTGTGCCAGCATGACACTCTCTGAAATACTCCTACCTTTAACAAAGCCAGACTCATTGTTGGAGATAAGGCCAGGCAGCATAGGAGCAAGTCTGAGACATAAAATTTTGGAAATGATTTTGTTGGTAAAGTTGCTCAAACTTATGGGTCTGAATTCTGAAAAATTATTAGGATGATCTACTTTTGGGAGTAGAACCAAACTTGCATGGGAAATGAACTTGGGCATGAAGTAACCACAGAAGAAGGCATGAACTGCACTTAGAATATCTTCTTTGATGATATCCCAGCATCTCTGAAAAAACATCCCACCAAAGCCATCCGGTCTAGGCACTGAATTAGGATTCATAGAAAAAACCACCTGCTGCAGTTCTTCACTGGTAGGCATTGCTTGGAGGGTCTTATTTTGCTCAGGAGTGACCATTCTTGGGATATGTTGTAATATATCCTCATTGATGGGCTGCTCAGTTCCTGTAAAAAGGTTTATGAAGTGATTACAGGCTGCATTGGCTATGTTCTCATCACCCTCCACCCATTCATCATTTCCTGTACAGACTCTGTGGATAAAAAGTTTCCTTCTTCGACCTCGCATAATGGCATGAAAGTACTTGGAGTTGGTGTCACCTTCTTTATACCATTGCAATTGAGTCTTCTGTTTTAGGATAGAATTTTCCAACTTCAAATATTTGATGTACCTGGCATTAATCCCGTGTAAGGTTGCTCTATTTTCAGCAGAATTGTTAACAATCAATGCTTCAGCCACTCTAACTCTCTCCTCATGATCTCGAACAATGCTGAAAATGTCTCCAAATGTTGTTCTGGACCAGTTACTGAGAGTAGCAGTCAACCTCTTCATTTTGTGTTGTAATCTCCACATAGGATTGCCTTCCACTTCCCTATCCCAGCAAGCTTTAACCACATTATTAAACTCCTCATGTTCAGTCCAGCAGTGCAAGAACTTGAAATATTTGATAGGTTGCTTCACTTTATCTACAATCTCCATCAATAAGGGATAGTGATCAGACCCAACTGAAGGGAGATGGGTAATAGTAGTTTGAGGAATTCCTTGTAACCAGCTGTCATTGACCATAGCTCTATCGAGCCTCTTCCATACTCTAGCCTCTTCACTCCTTTGATTGCACCACGTATACCTCTGACCCGTGTACCCAAGGTCCATTAATCCACAAGCTTCAATAGTGGCAATGAATTCAAAACTTTTATTCATGTTATAGGGGATGCCACCTTGTTTCTCTTCTGGTGTAGTAATGACATTAAAATCACCAATTGTACACCAAGGTGTATTTTTATTAGAAAAATGAATAAGTCTATCCCACAAATGTCTCCTCAAGTAATCCTTGCATTTGGCATACACAATCGTGATCATAAACTTATCTTTGATTTCCACATGTTGCAAAGTTCCTGTGATGTGTTGATCCTCAGATTCCAAAATGTTAAGATTTATTTCCGCAGTCCAGAATAACCAAATCTTCCCATTAGAATTGCAGCAGGCATTTTCCATGTTCAGTTTGATTTTATAACTGTTGAGATAAGAGTTGTCAGCAAAGGGTTCAAGAATAGCAATCATTGACAGATTGTGAAGTTTCTTGAGAGTTTGTATTCTTTCCAGAGAACCAAGAGTATTAATACTCCTTGCATTCCAACAGAGTGTCTTAATCATTAAAAACCTCTGCTTTTGGACCTGGTATTAGGTCTTCTAGTCTGAGCAGAAGTAGTTTTGGAAGCTTGTCTGTGATTTTGTTTGTCTTGTTTCCTCCCCCTTGGAGATAACCCCTGCTGTTCAGCTACCTCTTGTATTTCCTTTTGGAAGTCACTCTGAAATGTAGACCCAAAGGCTTTGATAAGATGAGCACTGACTTCCTCTCCATCCTCATCCTCCTCTTCATCCTCAATGGACTGAGTGTCTTCATCATGTTCATCCTCTGAATGTACCATATCATACTCACCATCTTGTTTTTGCTGAGTCTGTGCATTATGCTCCTGTTGGTGTCTTGTATTGCAATCTCTTTCTGTAGCTTTTTCTTAATTGTATCCCTTTTTTTTTTACTCAATCTTCCTTGGGATTTATTATTTGTCTTCAAGCTAAGGTCCCTTACTTCCCCTTGTTTATCAGTAGCTCTATTGTCATGTGTCCTCCCCTGATTCTGCAAGTTGATAGGAGCCTGATACCCCTCTCTATTTTCACTTTTGTTTTCCTGAATTCCCTGATAATTCACACCCCCAGAGAGCTCTTTTGTTTGCACCTATTTCAAACCATGATCCTCAGCAGATGGTTGATTACTGACTTGATTTTTGGTCTGCAAGTTGTCTGCATCATTATCAGTGGTAGTAGTGGCTCTAGAGTCTTTCCTATGGTCATTGTGTAAAACCTTATGCAGAACATGAGTCAATTTCCCCCCTTTGGATACCCCTTCCTGCATGTTAGTATGTGTCTCTTGACAACCCCCATCCATCCCTCCTTCAGCTTCAACACATCGAGAAGAGAGAGTAAAATTAATGGGGGGCTTGGGGATTGGGAGAGTAGAGTCAATACCTGAATTTCCTGGAACCTGTTTAGTACCTTGAGACTCCTTAAGGACTGCTGTAGGTTGTGTCCTCTGCTTCTTTGGTGAACCAGGCTGAGTTATTTTCTTTGATCCGTCACTAGTGTGCTTTACTTTGGATGAGTTATTTATAGTAGTTTGAGCTTCTTCATTCTCTTGACTTGGGTTTTGATCCTGAGGATCCAGATCAATATAAGTATTGTGAGTACTAATAATAGTTTTACCTGTCTTACCTTGCTGCTGCTGTAATGTGGAGGTTGTTGCCTTGTCTTGAGGTGAGGTAGGTCGATCCGCAATATTGTAGTTGGCCTTGTTATGTTTCTTTCTAGTTACTTGCCACTGCTCTTCCTGTTGAATGTTAAATTGTTCTGTTTGTTGCTGTTGACCTGTGCTCATTGTAGTATTGTCTCCTTCCCTGTTGTTCTGAGTATCTTGGGTTTATGATTTAGGGTTTAGGGTTTAGGGTTTAGGATTTAGGATTTAGGGTTTAGGGTTTAGGGTGTAAGATTTAGTGTTAGGGTTTAGTGTTTAGGGTTTAGGGTTTAGGATTTAGGGTATAGGGTTTAGAGTTTAGGGTTTAGGGTTATGTCTTAGGGTTTAGGGTTTAGGGTTTAAGGTTTAGGGTTTAGGGTTAAGGGTCTATTGTTTGAAGTTTATTGTTTAGGATTTAGTGTTCGATGTTTATGTAGGGTTTTGGATTTAGGGTTTAGGGTTTAGGGATTATAGTTTAGGGTTTAGTGTTTAGGTTTAGGGTATAGGATTAATGGTTTAGGGTTAGGGTTTAGGGTTCGAAGATATTAGGGTTTAGGGTTTAGTGTTTGAAGTTTATTTTTTAGGGTTTAAGGTTGAGGGTTTAGGGTTTAGTTTTAGCATTTAGGATTAATTTTTATGGTTAGGGTTTAGGGCTTAGTGTTTAGGGTTTAATGTTTAGCATTCCAAGTTTAGCATTTAGCATTTAGCATTTAGGGTTTAGGGCTTTGGATTTTATGTCTAGGGTTAAGATTTACGGGATTACGGTGTAGCGTTTAGGGTTTAGGGTTTATCGCTTAGTGTTTAGCATTTAGAGTTTAGATTTTACGGTTTAGGGGTTAGAGTTTAGGTTTAGTGTTAAAAGTTTTAGAATAAAGGTATAGCGTTTAGGGTTTAGGTATTATGGTCTAGGGTTTAGTGGTCAGGGTTTAAGGTTTAAGATTTAGGGTTAGGGTTTAGGGTTTATGGTTTAGGGTTTACGGTTTAGGATTTAGTGTGTAGAGATTAGAGTTAAGGATATATGATTTAGGATTAGAGTTTTGGATTTAGGGTATAGGGTTTAGAGTTTAGGGTTTAGGGTTTAGTGTTTAGTGTTTAGGGTTTAAAGTTTAGGTTTTAGGGTTAAGGGTTTAGGGTTTGAATTTTATGGTTTAGGGTTTAGGGTTCGAAGTTTATGGTTTAGGGTTTACAATTTAGTGTTTAGGGTTCAGGGATTATAGTTTAGGGTTTAGGTTTAGGGTTTTACGGACAATTTTCAACGCCACACAATCTAATCAAACAATTAATCACAATGAGATTTCGAATCTAACAACACTCATATCAAACACTTCAAAAAATGGGTCAAAACGGCACAAAAACTCGACTTTGAAAATAAGGTTTGAATATGAAAATCTTTATTTGAATACGCTACTCAAGACATTTGGAACTCATTGGTGAAAATCATTTCAAAAAAGGATTTGAAACCACTACACTGACCATTTTACTTCAAAAATCCAAGTTCTTGAAAACCACCAATTTATTATTTTAAAACCTTGATTTGAAAAATTATAATAATAACAGATAAATGAGGATTTAAGATTAGGAATCATTATCCAAATATTTCTTCTCAAAACCTTGTTCAAATTGCCACACCAACGCTCCCAAAACTAAAAAATGAGGGTGAGACCCCAAAATTTGGAAATATTTTGTCCAGGGTCCTTTGCGAATGTGGACCCCTACCCAGAAATGCAGTATTTAATGAACTAACCCTCTCTGAATGCGGCAGGGCTCTCGCGAATGCAGAGGTCAACTGCTTGACCCTCCGTGAACGTGGTCGAGCCTCCATAAACACGGGGTCCCACGACTTACCCTTCGAGACCGCGTCCACTGGGTCTGCACACGCGAAGAGTTAGATACTAGAAGTCCAAACCATCAGTTAACAACAATTCTGAAAGGGTCCCCGGGATTCGTTCGGAATCCTAAATACATAAACAAAATATGCAACTTGACTAAACACGACATTCCAGACTCAATGGAATCATCGAAACACAAATCTGAGGTCTCCTTGACCCAAAATCCGTGAAAGTCACAAGAAACGAACATAACTCCTAAAAAGGTCAAATCAAGCTTGGGACCAATGAAAATTCAACCAAGACCTCTCTTAAGCCTAAAATCATCCACCGAATCAAACGAAATTGTCAAAATTTTGATTTGCGCATCCAAACTCCGAATGTTGACCAAAGTCAACCCAAAGGCAAAAATTTCACAAATTTCCAACTTAGGATCTCAAATCCGCAAAAAGAGTCTGAATCTGAAACCGACAACCCTCATATACCAATTTCTACATTTCAGAACAAATGGAATCAACGAAATTCCATTTCGAGATTTGAAACTCTGAAAGACACCGAAAACTACTTTTTAACAACTTTAGCCTTTCAAACTTCCAAAATTTCCATGATTCATAAATTTTCACTCAAAACTTGAAACAATTTTCAAAATTCATTCAAAAATTACTCGGGGCCAATATAGGGAGAGATAAAATAGTAAACTCACTAAAAATTCTAAAAATGAGCAACCAGATCATTACATTATCATTGTTTTGCAAATTTCCTGTATAGAGTGGTAGATATATGTGGCTATGAAAATTTTATAGTATAACATTTGGTCATAATTTGGCAGGTTTCATTTTCTGATTTTCGTAAGGACCTTATTAATGTTCTGGATTTCGTAGGGATGCTAAAGAAGGAAGAAAATGAAATAGATATTGATGTGGATCTAACTGAAATACTAAAATATATCCTAGCATTTATTTGTACATATGTCCAGTTTTCTTATCTTGATTTAGAAGAGTTTAAAGATAAAATGGCTCGCAAAAGACAAGAAGTTGAGAATCTGCTTCGACCAATTTTTTATATGACATCAATGTGGATGTTAAATGTGGACTTTGATGTGGAGGAGGATAAATATGGCATGCATCATGTTCTTTCTAGCCTAATGGATAATATCGATGATTGTATCAACTCGTGTCATCATTCTACATTGATTACCACCATGACTGAGGAGCAGTTGGACTTCCTCCTCCTGAACCTCCATCATCTATCCAAGTATTGTGCTGAACAATTTTTTCCATCAGTAACTCAATATGAGATTCTTCAGAATGTATGTGGCAACATAAGATATTTTCATGGGTTGATAGTGAATGGTTACGTTGAGCATGAGAGTGTTGAATATGTCTTACCTCAGCTTCAGCCTACGGCTAAGAAAGTAAGACTCTTCCTTTTGAATGATCAAACTGATGAAGACTCTCGACTCTTCAAGCTAGCTCATCTACTCATGAAGATTACTCTAATTGAACTAGAGGTCATGCACATATGTTATACAAATTTGAAAGATTCAAATTCAGAAGAAGTTGAATGCTTTATTAAGCAACTCCGGCAAACATGTACATATATTCTTAGGGAATATCTCATTCACCTACAAGAACACATCGTAACTGTTGTTGCCCCTAGCACTTCAGGAGATCGAAACATTCATGTCATGATAGAGTTCCTTTTGATTATTCTTTTTGATGTGCCCAAGGGCTTTATTCACATCATGACAAATTATTTGATCTCTTGGAACGTGTTGGAGCACTTACTAGGGAGATATACACTTTTGTTCACGACTTAGATGTGACTTATGAGGCAAAAGATATTATTGATTCTATTATTCATAGAGATAATGGTCTCTTACATCTTATTTTCTAACTTCCCATTGCCATAAAACATTATCAAAGAACACGTCTCCCATTTACTTGAGAAGACTCCAAGAACAAGGGTCTCATTGTTGTAAACTCACAGGAGAAGCGAGTTGAGAGCAAGTCATTGACATCTGATAAAATTATCGTAGGTTTTAAAGAGGAGACAAATTGGATAATTAGGAAGCTCACCAGTGGACCGACATATCTAGATGTCATTTCAATCACTGGTTCAGGTAAAACTACTTTGGCGTACAAAGTATACAATGATAAATCAGTTTCTAGTCATTTTGACATTCGTACATGGTGCACAGTCAGCCAAGAATATGACTAAAAGAAGTTGGTGGATAAAATTTTCAATCAAGCTACTGGCTCGGATTAAAAATTGAGTGAGAATGTTGATGTTGCTGATAAGCTACGGAAACAATTGTATGGAAAGAGGTATCTTATTGTCTTCGCTGACTTGTGGGATACTGCAACATGGGATAAGTTAACAAGACCATTTCCAGAAGTTGAGAAAGGTAGTAGAATTATTTTTACTACTCGAGAAAATAAAGTGGCTTTGCATGGAAAATGCCATAGTGATCCTCTTAACATTCGATTGCTAATATCCGAAGAAAGTTGGGAATTGTTTGAGGAAAGGGCACTTGGAAATGAGAGTTACCCGAAAGAACTATTGGATGTTTGGAAAAGAAATTGCCCAAAATTGTAAAGGGCTTCCTTTGGTGGTTGATCTGATCACTGGAGTCTTAGCAAGGAAGGAAAAGAAAAAAACTCTATGGCTAGATGTTCGAAATAATTTGAGTTCCTTTATTTTCAACAATGAAGTGGAAATGATGAAGGTTATAGAATTAAGTTATGACCATTTACCAGATCAATTGAAACCATGCTTCCTTTACCTTGCAAGTTTACGGAAGGATAGTTCAATAACAATCTATGAGTTGAAAAATTTATGGCATGCTGAAGGACTTGTGGAACCGACAGAGATGAAGAATGTGGAAGAAGTGATGGATTTCTATTTGGACACTTTAATTTCCAGTACCTTGGTAATTCATTTCAATGAGAAGGGTTATTACTCGACTTGACTACTTCATGATCTTGTGCATCACTTTTAATTGATAAAAGCAAGAGAGGAGAAGTTGTTTGAATTAATAAGTTCAAGTGCTACATCATCTTCTTTAGATTTGTCGCCACGTCAAATGACGATCAATTATCACAGGGAGCACTTTGGGGTTAATTTTGTCTTGATCGATACAAAAAAGAAAAGGCATTCTGGTAAACACCTCTATTCCTTGATGATAACTGGTAACGAGCTGGACGACTGTCTTTCTGATACATGTCACCTATGCCACTTGAGGCTACTTAGAGTATTGATCCTGGAAAGCTCTTTTATCATGGTGAAAGATTCTTTGCTAAATGAAATATGCATGTTGGTTCATTTGTGGTTCTTAAACTTTGAGACAGAAGTTAAAGCTCTGCCTTCGTCATTTTCTAACCTCTTGAATCTAGAAACTCTGTTGTGGAAAATAAAGGACCATCTTTGGTACTACTACCGAGAATTTGGACTCTCTTGAAGTTGTGAGTGTTGAGCATAAAAGCTGGTTATTTCTTTGATTTAGATGTAGCTGAACCAATACTGACAATAGAGGATACAAGACTAGAGAACTTGATTTTTTAGAGAAACTCGTGCTCACCTACTCGAAAGACACAGAGGATAATTTCAAAAAGTTTCCCAATCTTCAACAACTATCATTTAGTCTCAAGGAATCATGGGATTGTTCAACAGAGCGATATTAGTTCCCGAAGTTGGACTTCCTAAATGAACTAGAATCCCTCAAAGTAGAGTTTGAAAGTTCGAACACAGATGAAAAT
This sequence comes from Solanum stenotomum, assembly GCF_019186545.1. Classification (NCBI taxonomy): domain Eukaryota; kingdom Viridiplantae; phylum Streptophyta; class Magnoliopsida; order Solanales; family Solanaceae; genus Solanum; species Solanum stenotomum. The sequence continues at coordinate 7,611,529 of NC_064287.1, read as the reverse complement.
GGGCCCTCTATAGCGACACATTGTCGGTGGGATTTTCACTTCCCTTTGAGTTTGAAAAAATTGTTATTGGGTGAGTTTCCTCTGACATCTGAGTTACTACCAACAATAGGAATACTGCCCAACCTTGAAGAGCTGACCCTTTTAGACTCGATCATCCAGGGGGAGAATGGAAAATGGAGGAGGTAGACAGCTTTGATAATCTCAAATTTATGAAGTTGAGTGGAGTGACTCTTGCTAAGTGGGAGATTGGAGAGGAATCCTTTCCCATTCTTGAGAAGTTACATTTGTGGGTATGTCATAAGCTTGAGGAGATCCCTACTAGTTTCGGGGATATTAGTTCTTTAAAAATTATCAATATCTGGCAGAGCCCTCAACTTGTAGATTCCGCTCTGGAGATTAAGCAATATGCTGAAGATATGAGGAGAGGGAACGAGCGTCAGGTCCGTGGACCTAAATGAGTCTTGAGCTCTATTATGATGAGAAGATATGTGAGTATATACGAAATTTATTACCTTCTCCATTTGATTTTTATATGGTGTAGTTTGAGAAAGAAAATAATACTTTTGGATTTTAACATTCTTTTTACCAATTCCATTTGCATTTTAAAATATTTTTCTTTTATTTGTAGAGGGCATGTTAAGAAGATGGTTACAATTACCTTTGCAGATACATCAGCTTTAGAGGCTAAAGATAAATCCTCAGACATTTTTCTTTTATTCTGTTATTATCACAGGACTTTTGTTCAATAATTTCCACCCCTTTTTCTTCATTTTGTGTACATTGTCTTTTTCCATTGGCATGACTTGAATTATACATTGGTTTGTTACTTCATTGGTATTGTGTCCATTCTGCCTAATGGATAACAAACCAATTGGTCATCTATAAATAGAATGACTCTTGCTTCCTATGTGTACTATGTATGTCAAGAGCGAAACCTTATCAAGAGAAGACCGAAAGTTAGCACCTCAAACTATTAAGTGTAATCCGGACATAGAGCCCCAAGTAACCACCTCAAACCATAAGCACCCAATAATGGGCCTGTCCATCCAAACAATAAACTCCCAGGGGCACCAACCAGCTAGCAAAAGTAAACCCTAGGGCCGCCTAGCCAGACAATAAACTCCCAGGGGCACCAACCCGGCTAGCAAAAGTAACTCGGGGGCACCAATAAGAGCATCACCTAGCCAGACAATAAAATCACAGGGGCTCCGACCTAGCTAGCAATACTAAACTCGGGGGTACCAATAAAACCATCGCCCAGCCAGATAGTAAACTCCAAGGGCACTAGCCTAGTTAGTAAGAGTAAACCTGTGCGCACCAATAAGAACATCGAAGTATCATGTATAATCTATAACCAAAACTACAGTGTAAAAACATTTAACTCACGGAATCGATAAAATGCTCTAGGCCTGCGCCACTCCAATCCTGAATCACCCAGCAGAGCATAAAAACCTCAGGTATCGCAATGGGGACGATAAAATAGGGAGAGTGAATAGAGACTTGGAAAAACTGAATCAATGCATAAACTAAAGCTCATTCTATTTGACTTAAGTCTGCTACTTCAGTCTATAATGAGTTAAATCGTCTGAAACAATGACGAAGAAGAAATAAGTCCTAAAGACCACAAGTATCATAGGTCTAAGGCAAAAGTTAGTCTAGTCCTAGACTAAGGCCAAGCATGCTTAATTATACCATGATAACAACATCCAAGTCAACTCACAAAAATAGAACTAAACACATAATCCCCGACTAGCATGGTACTACACCCAAAATAGAGCCAATCAAGTCCTAAATCATGGTATCAAGAAGAACAAATAAGAAAAACTAGCTACTCGCCCCCAATTCACTCTAATCAACATATAATACACATTCAACCTCAACCTAAGAGAAGAGAAGTCATAGTCTACATTTAGGCCAATCTCGCGTGCTCTAAATCACAATGTCAAAGCCTTTCCCTTGAGAACGGCCTCAAAATATTGTCATTTCAACACCAAATACACATAAATGAAAATGGGAAAACTTTTGAATCGAAAGGGAATCATGTGTGTTCTAAAATGGAACACAATTCGGGGCTCAGAGCAGTCAAGAGAACCAACATACAACAATTAAAAATTATAAGCACAAAAACAAGTCATGGCATCCTACAATAATGTGAATTTACCTAGAATGGAGAGCCTACAGTAGTTTCCGACCATCGACACACATAGCCCCAACAGTTCATAATTAATAGATTTCAAATCACTACAAATTAAGTTAAATTGATAGTATAATCGTTGATGGAAGTTGGTACTTAAAGTTGCCTGGTGTTATGCTCTTTTCTAATGAAGCTTAGAGGTCCCGCAAATGCAGACCACAAGAAGTTTACCCTTTGCAAATGTGGCAAGAATCCTTCGAACGCGAAGGTAAGAGAAGCCAGGAGCACGCGAATGCGGTCGGGTCCTCGCGAAATCGAAGGCAAGGGGCCTAACCCTTTGCAAACGTGGCCTGGACCCCGCGAAGGCGGTGACCAACTCTCATGGTTTCCGCAAACATGGCCCAAGTCCATAGAAACGAAGACCAAATCTGGCTTGCACCAGCGGATGCATATCAACTAGTTTTGGCAACTTGGAAAACTCAGACGGGGTATTCCGAATTCGTTCAAAATCTCATATATGCAAATGAGATATGCTAACCTACCAAATTTGATATTTTAGACTCACGGAACAGTCAATTTTTTCATGTGAGATCATATTGACAAAAAGTGGCCCCAAATTAAAATTCCATCCAAGCCAACATCCACAAGGGGGCTCGGAATTAGCCCGGGAGCCTCGAGATTCCCACAAAGGGTCATTCAAGAGAATTTTTGATATTCTAGAGCTAACCACACTAATGGAATTCTCATCCGGGGACGTTTACGAAGAATGTTGACCAATGTCAAACTGTAGGCCTTAACTTGAAAGTGAAAATGCCTAATCGTACAAACTAGCACCGAAAGCCTTGCTAGCCATGCCAACCATGATGCTAGCCTAAAATAACCCTTGTAGAGATAATGGCATTGTTAGAATTAGATTTTGAGGTCATCTTTCTGAACTTCTAATCGAAAGTGACTGTTCAAGGTTCAAAAGCTCCTGAACATAGAAATTCACATAAAAAACCAAACAAATGACTATCTAGGTGATTGAACTGGTAGTCTCAACAAGTCATAAATGACTAGGGGTCCCTATAAGCATGCTATAAATGATGAATAGATGAGTAAAAGGGTAGACAGAAGCAGAAGAAAGAATTGAAACAATAGAACAAAATAAGATCGGAACAAGCCAAAACTATATACATAAAGGATCCCTCCTAGAACCTATAAGTCACAAATATATAGTAGTACGAACAAAAGAGTACAAGTTCCGAAAGTGGACCAACGACAAAGCTTGTCTCAACATGCAAAAGACTAGCTATATAATATACAGAAGAAAAATACTACTAAAACGACAGTGAATATTGACCTAAAGATTACCGACTTCAAATGGAAGTCGGTAAGTTTTAGCCTGCGGTCGGTATTGTTATAAGGAATAAAAAATAAAATAAAATTCAGAGAACCGACTACAAGGAGTCGGGTTTTATGCAAAAATGAGCTGAAAAACCAAATACTGACCTCTGGTTGTCGGAATTTTTGCCCGAAAAAATGAACTACAATAAAAATCGACCTCTTGAAGTTGGTATTAAATGAATAAATAAATAACAATATTTTATTTTTCTCAATTAATTATAAAAAAAAAAACAAAATCAAGAAATATTTGAATAAATTTTATTTAAATCGTCTTCTGGAGAACGGTTTTGTGTAAAATAAAAAATAAAAAAATTATAATACCAACTTTCTGAAGTCAGTAAAATGAAATAGTATGTAATCAAATTAATTTTTATTCAAATATTTATATAGTGACTTCCAAAAGTCAATACCTTTATTTTTATCAAAACTTACCTAATGTGATCGGTAATACTTAGCAAATTATGAATAGAATATAATCTTATCTGAATTTAAAATGCAGAAAATTAATAAATTAATATTTTCAATTAAATTTAAACAAATCTTCCTCCAGATGACGGTTTTATGTAAATTAAAAAAATAAATTAATATAAAATACTAACTTCCTGATGTAAGTATTATTTAATTTAACGTGATTATTTTTTATTTATCTTAAAATTTAATGTACCGACCTCATCAGGTCTGTATATTTTATTTAATCTAATTACTTTTCATAAATTCAAAAATCTGGAGTTCAGTTTTTTTAAAAATATTTCTATTAATCATAATTTTTCTATCGTGCATTACAATAAATTTTCATTTTATGCCTACAATTAATTTTTTTGAAATGTGTAACAACTTTGTATAATTTTATAAAAAAAAAATTAGAATTCGTGGAATAGAAAAAGAAACATCAATAATCCATATTTAGAGTATGAAATTACGTTGATATTATTTAGGATAAAATTATATATTTCTAGAGTAAAGTACAAATTCTATCAGTCCGTCATCTAATCATGAATTAAATATCTCATGTAATGATGAAGCGATGAAGAGATAATATATAATCCGTCCGAGTATGAAATGCAAGATGATACTCGTTGAAATGTCATAACAAATTAAACTTTATATTAATAATTAATTGATTAATTATTTGTACATATAACCTTTAATGTCTTATCTTGTTTTATGAAATAGACAATAGAACATCGTAAAGTATTGTAAAGGATAATTCATCGGAGTATGTAATACGTTGATTTTATACTCATCGAATAGTATAACAAACCAAGTCTCTCTCTCTCTCTCTCTCACACACACACACACACACTATATATATATATATATATCAAATTGTATTAAAGTTTGTACGCCCAAATTTAAAATGGATCTCTCGTGATGTTGTACGCAAAAGGTAAAATAATAATCGATTGAAAATGTATGAAATATATTGACTATAGGAGATTATATATACTCGTTGAGTAGTTTAACAAATAATGTCCTATATATTAATAGTTCAGTTATGAAATACATTATCAATTAAAGAAATACCAATGATCAATTCAAGAAAATTTTATATATTACATTTGATATTGATAAACCTTTGTTGATCAAAAAAATTAAATTTATATAATTAGGAGGTAATAGATATACGTAATTTTAATTAATAAAATCGACCTCAAGAAGTCAGTTTATAGTAAAATAAATTAATACACACCGACCTCAAGAGGCCACTATATTTAAATTATTGTTTTATTTATATAATATCGACTTCATGATGTCGGTATTTATTAAATATTTTTAAAAATAGATAATTATTTTAAAAGATTTCGACATCCCGTGGTCGGTAAATTAACACTTCTTTTAAAAAAGGAATGATAATTATTTTCCCTTTTCTCTCAAAACCCTACCTCTCTCACTCCTAAATCTGACCACCTCTCTCACCTGTGCCACACCCCCGATTGACCCCAGCGCCACGCCCCTTGATCGACCCCAGCGCCACGCCAGCGCTGCAGAAGCAGCAGGACATCGCAGCTCCACTGGTTACCGGTAGCAGGTAAGTTTGACTTTCAAAAATTCATTTTTAGTGGTTATTTAACCCATATCTTTGTCCTATGAGGTCGATAACTAGATATAGATTAACAAATAGAAGAGGAAATCTGAATTTACTGTCGGAAATTTAAAGTTAGTGAAGAGACCATTTTTTTTGAGGTTTAAGTGAATTAAAATTACCAACTTTAGCAAATATAACTATATAAAGATTTAAAAATAGAAAAATACTATATTTTCTTTTCCAAAAGAATGGAAAATTTTCAAAAACATTAGATATAAAGGCAAGTCCAAGACACGAACTGCTCACTTTCACCTCTGATCCAAAAGTTGATGTTGGCACGAAATAGATGCATAGTGTAGTATAAGTACCAAAGAAAAAGTACCCAGAAGGAATCATAGGTTAATTGAGCAAGGATGGTAAAAACAATATGAAAAGATAGAATCTAGACACCAATAAAGGTCAAAGTGGAATTTAAAGAAAAGCACACAAGAGTACGAGAAATAAAAACTAAATATAGCTAAATTAAACCTAATTGGACCCCGTAAGCCCAAAATGTACACTCGTGCACAAGTTTAAGTAAAATCCGAACAAACCTCTATAAGCTAGACAGGTACACAAAATAGCTAAGCTACAAGAGCAAAGTAAAACAAATCTAGATCCATTAAGTGTAATCCAGACATCGATCCCCAAGTAACCACCTGAAACTATAAGTACCCAATAATAGGCCCACCCATACAGACAATAAACTCCCAGGGGCACCGACCCACCTAGAAAAAGTAAGCCCTAGGGCCGCCTAGTCAAACAATAAACTCCCAGGGGCACCAGCCAGCTATAAAGAGTAATCCGGGGCACCAATAAGAGCATCGCCCAGCCAAACAATAAAATCACAGGGGCTCTGACCTAGCTAGCAAGACCAATAAGACCATCGCCTAGCCAAATAGTAAGCTCCCAAGGGCACTAGCCCAATTAGCAAGAGTAAACATGTGGGCACCAATAAGAACATCAAAGTATCATGTATCATCTATAACCTAAACTACAGTGGAACTACGTGTAACTCAAGGTATCGATAAAAGTCTCTCAGCCTGCACTACTCCAATCCTTAGTCACCCAGCAAAGCATAAAACCTCCGGTATCGCAATGGGGCTGTAAAAATAGGAAAAGTGAATAGAAACTTGGCAAAACTGAATCAACGCCGAAACTAAGGCTCATTCTATTACACTTAAGTCTGCTACTTCAGTCTATAAGGAGTTAAATCGTCTGAAATGATGTCGGAGAAGAAATAAGTCCTGAAGACCACAATTATTGCTGGTCTAAGGCAAAAACTAGTCTAGTCCTAGACTAAGGCCAAGTATGCTTAATTTTACCATAATAACAACATCCAAGTCAACTCACAAAAATAGAACTAAACACATAATCCCCGACTAGCATGGTACTACACGTAAAATAGACCTATTCAAGTCCTAAAGCATGGTATCAAGAAAAGTAAATAAGAAAAACTAGGTACCCACCCACAATTCACTCTAATCAAGATGTAATTACACATTCAACCTCAATCTAAGAGAAAGGAAGTCGTAGTCTACCTTTACGTCGATCTCGCGTGCTCTAAATTACAATGTCAGAGCCTTTCCTTTGTGAAAGGCCTCATAATGTTGTCATACTATCAAAAATAGGATCACAACATCAATACGGTCATTTCAACACCAAATACACATAAATGAAAATGGGCCAACTTTTGAATCAAATGGGAATCATGGCAACTGCATTGGAATTTACAGAATTGAGTCTGTCGAAAGGTCTAAAATATTACCTTGAAATTGTGTTCCAAAATTAATCACAATTCGAGGCTCGGAGAAGCAAGACAACCAACATACAACAATTCAAAATTTAGAGCACAAAAACAAGTCATTGCAGCCTACATTAACTCGAAGTTACCTCAAATAGAGAGCCTACAATACTTTCTGACCATCCGCACACATATCCCCAACCGTTCATGATTACAAGACTTCAAATAACTTAAAATAGAGTTAAATTGATAGTAAAATCGCTCATGGAAATTGGTACTTAAAGGTACCTTGCGTTTTGCTCTTTACTAATACAACTTAGAGGTGCCGCAAATGTAGAGCACAAGAAGTTAACACTTTGCAAATGTGGCAAAAATCCTTTGAACGCGAAGGAAAGAGAAGCTAGGGGCCCACGAATGCGGTCGGGTCCTCGCAAAAGCTAAGGCCAGGGGCCTAACTCTTTGCAAATGTGGCCTGGACCTCGCAAAGGCGATGGCCAACTCTCATGGTCTCCACACTCACAGCCCAAGGCCTGAGAAAGTGAAGACCAAATTTGGCTTAGACCAGCGGATGCATGTCAACTAGTTTTGGCAACTTGAAAAACTCTAATGGGGTATTCCAAATTCGTTCAGAATCTCATATATGCAAACAAGATATGCTACCCTACCAAATTTGATTTTCTGGACTCATTAGAACAATAAAAATTTTCATGTGAGATCATATCGACAAAAAGTGGCCCCACATCAAAACTCCATTTAAGCCAACATTCACAAGGGGGCTCGTAATTAGCTCGGGAGCCTCGAGATTTGCACAAAGGGTCGTTCAAGAGAAAAATTGATATTCTAGAGCTAAACACACTAATGGAGTTCTCATCCAAGCACATTTACGAAGAATGTTGACCAATGTCAAACTTTAGGCCTTAACTTGAAAGTTAAAATGCCTAACCGTACAAACTCGCACCAAAAGCCTTGTTAGCGGTGCCAACCATTCTTGTAGCCTAAAATGACCCTTGTGGAGTTGATGGAATTGTCAGAATTAGATTCTGAGGTCATCTTTCTAAACTTTTGATAAAAAAATGTCTGTTCAAGGTTCAAAAGCTCCTTAACATAGAAATTGACATAAAAGCAAAGAAACGTCTAGCTAGGTGACTTAACTGGTAGTCTCAACAAGTCATAAATGACTTGAGGTCACTATAAGAATGCTATAAATGATGAATAGATGGCATAAGAACAAAAATGACCTAGAGAATCATTACAATACTTATATTGACTCATTATAAAAGGAATAAAAAGGTAATCATTTTCCTGGGCAATGCAATAAAAAGTTGTGCTACTTGAACGGTGGAAAAGGTAGTTTCAATTCTGACCCGATGGAAGGATCATGGTTTCATTAAAACATTGATTCGATTGGCAGTATTCAATTGTTTTTTATTTCATTGATTAATGTAGTTTGTGTTTGATAGCATGTGATTACATTGTCAACTAGTAAAGCAAATAAAAGGAATCCTAGGAGAATCGTGTGTTCTCAATTGATTATTTTCTTTCAATGATATCAGAACCTATGGTTTACTTATTTCCTAGTCACAGTCTTATTCCTCAAAAATCAATATTGCGGGAGACGTATTTATTAATTGTTGATTTATACGAAACAACACAATAAATTAAATTGTTGTTGAAGCATGATTTATTTGGCTTTGATTGTTATCCAACATGTGTAGTTTACTGAATTAAGAGAAAATTAGTTTTAATTATTTAGTTTAGTGATTCAAGTTATTACTGGATCTATTGAAAAATAAGAAACAAATGAGACCATTAAAAGATGTTATTATTTGAAAAAGTACATTAATTGAGATAAACTCTTGATGATTAGAATAGAAAAAGAAGAAGAAAAAGAAAAAGATGATCTTTAGAATCTGAGAATTCTATATTCATTAGAATTGAATCAGTAGTTACAATGAGCTGATCAGTACAACTTATATAAGTGTTTAGCCCTCTATAATCCTAACTAACTATTAACTAATTTAACAAAATCTTAACCAATTAGTTAATCCTATATTATACCTAATTATACATATACCCTTTAGGACTTTAAGTAACTCCTTCTTCAACACTCCCCCTCAAGTTAGGTACTACAAATATGTTTTGTATACCTAAGTTGGAACTCAAAAACTCATGTTGCACTCTGGATAATCCTTTTGTTAATATATCAGCATGCTGCTCACTTGTAGGAATGTAGTTAGTTGAAATCAGTCCTTGAATAACCTTTTCCCTAATGAAATGACAATCTATTTCAATGTGTTTAGTCCTCTCATGGTACACTGGATTTGCAGCTATTTGTATTGTAGCCTTACTATCACTATACACCTTGACATAAGAGTAACATCAATACCAAGTTCCTTTATTAGCTCAACTATCCAAACTATCTCTGCCACGGTGGAAGCTAAGCTTCTATATTCTGCTTCAGCTGAGCTCTTGAAGACAGTTGTTTGTTTCTTAGACTTCCAAATGATGAGAGAATCTCCCATTTTTATTGCATAACCTGTTACTGACTTTCTAGAGTTAGGACATGCAACCCAATCTGCATCACAGTAGGCTGCTATCACATTGTTCTTATTATTGGATAGTAAGACCCCTTGGTCTGGTTGTTTTTTCAGATACTTGACTATTCTGAGTGCTTCTTCCATATGAGACTTCTTGGGACCTTGTAAATATTGACTTAAATTCTGAAAACAAAATGAGATATGAGGTCTAGTCATGGTAACATATAGAAGTTTACGTATGAGTCTTTGATAAGATCCTTGATCAACAATAGGTTCTGCTTGATTAGTGTCGTTGAAAACATGATCATCATACTCCTTATTTGTGAACTTCACATTAATATCCATAGGAGGCATAGCAGGCTTTGCAGCTCCGAGGCCAGTTTCAGAAATCAATTCTAATGCAGACTTCCTTTGATGCATTAGAATTCCTTCCTTGGACCTAGCAAATTCAATAGCAAGAAAATACCTTAACTCTCCCAAGTCCTTCATTTTTAATGCTTTCTGTAATGCATCTTTGGTTTCTTCAATTAGCTTGAGATTGTCACCTGTAATAGGCATGTCATCCACATAGAATAAGACAATGGTTATACCTTTTGTGCTCCTTTAAGTAAAGAGAGAATGATCATATTGACTTTTTTTAAACTTGAACTTCAACAGTGCTTCAGTTAACTTAGCATTCCACTGCCTAGGTGCTTGGTTTAACCCATACAGGGATTTCTTGAGCCTGCATGCTGCCTTATTCTCTCCCTGACTCTAAAATTCTTAAGGTAAATCCATATAAATCTCATCAAACAAATCACCTCGCAGAAAGGCATTAAATACATCCATTTGATGAAAGAAGACACCTATTACTTAGGGTATGAACAATTGGATTGGAGTTCAATTTTTACATGTGGTGCCATTGTCTATGTCTAACATCTCGCAAATTGAAATAACTAGGAAGAACCTAAGAATTGGAAATAATCATTTTTGGACAGAATTTAAAAATCTGGAAAATTTGTTAAGTGTGTTAAGTTTATGTTTTTGGTCAACTTCAAACGACCATAACTCCTAGCTCAGGATGATTTAGGTGTATTTCCAGATATCTCAGGAAATATCTTGGAATAATCTTTCCAACGCCACTTAGTTTGCGCGATTCCGAGTTCGTATGAGTTAGTTATGCCCATTGGATGTTGGATTGTTCAAATAAAGAAAGTCCAATCTGGATTTTGGAAGGGTATTATGGTCCTTTCCATACCTTATTATTTTATTTCGATTTTTGTAGTTTAGTTAGGGTCAAATCAGAATTAGATCAGTTTAGTCAATTTGAAATTCACGCTAGGGATTGGAGAAAAGAGAAAAGAGAAGAAAGGAGAAGAAAAGCTCAAGATTCGCCAAGAACGTGCGATTTGGTTGTGGATTTCGCCAAGGATTTAATCCTACAAGGTATGTGAGGCTTTCATAAGACTGGGTTCGTTCACCCACATGCAAAACATGTTTATTTCAGCGTAAATTCTTCCTAAAAGAGTTTGAAAGTTGATGTTCTTGATATGTATTCTTGAATTTGATGTCGTTCTTGAATTGGGCTGAGATTGAGAAGTTTCTGAGATCATTACGTCAAATTATTGAGTTGGTTGGAGTTAGGTTCTTAGGTACATTTGCTGGGTATCTGTATCTAAAAAGAACCCAAAGAACCTAGTTTGGGTGAATTGGGCAAGAAAACGAAGAAGAAAATTAGTCTGGCAAATTTGGTCACTGGCTCCGTGTCGCGGACCTGCTTTCCAGATTTGGGTAAAATCCTTTCGCATCGTGGAGCAGTCACGGACTGTTCTGCCTCAAAAATTATTTTCACGACCAAAATTTAAATATACCTCCGCGTCGCGGACCAGCTTTCAGGTAGTGATTTCTTGATCTTTTCTCATGTTTAGCTATCTAAAATCACTCCTAAACATCATGAGATATTTCCTATCACAAATCACAATCCTTGAATCCATAATTCAATTCAAGGAAAATTAAGAGTCAAGTCAAGAAAGTTAAGATCCAAGTCAAGACAAGTTAAGAGTCAAGTCAAGAGAAGTTCTTAGAGTTTTCCAAAAGTCTTTTACAAATGTTTAAACTTTGTTTTAAGACTTATGTTTTAAGTTGAGTAAAGAGTTAAGATTGAAGTCATTTGTTCAAAAGAGTATATGGGGACTATGTATTCCCAAAAAGTAAATATTTTCACATTTAAATAAGAAAGGAAACTGAGATTTCCAAGAGAGCTTTTAAGCTAAGTTTTTGAGTAATTATCTCAAACCAAAGAAAGAAGATATGTTTTTTAATCATATGAGCTAAGTATTCTGGGAGTAGTATTGAGCACCGATATGGGGACGAGTTTGAGTTCAGATAACTCACGTCTCCATAAAACCATGTAGCCATCATGAATAGTTAAGGATCATACTTTTTACATGACTTGTTAAAATTATTTTAGCATAGACTAGTGGATCCACTTAGTTAAGGCGTTCTATATGACGGCAAAGTATAAGACACTTCTGGCGGTGTGGTAAGACGTTGTATCACCGCTTTGGCTCATAGTGGTGGTTGTCGATTAGAGAAACTCCCACAGAAACTATATTACTTTATTATATGAGTAAATTTGAATTTGTTATTGTATTTTCTTTAACAAAATAAGTTGTTTTCCATTGTTTTGACAAGATTTATATATATTGCATGTGTTTTATTGGTTCATAAAGCCAAGGTAAGTGTTCCTTCCAGATTCTTTTCAATCTTATGTTGTGTTTAACATTCCAACTCGCATACTCGTACATTCAATGTACTGATGCCAGTTGGCCTACATCGTCTTATGATAAAGATGTAGGTAACGAGGATCAACATACAGCGCCTCGTTGATCCAGTTGAGCACTCAGAGTCTGTTGGTTAGCCTCCTGTCATTCCAGAGGACTCATTTTTCTTTGTTTTCAGTATTTCATTATTAGGATGATCGGGGGTCTTGTCCTGACATCCCTCTTTGTTTTAGAGGCTTCATAGATAGATAATATTAGTTCTATAGTCTTATTCATTTCATATGTATACGTTTTTAAGACTTGAGTTGTTGTTTTGGCTAAGATATTATTTCTTAAGTTATTGCATTAGTTATACTTCTTCTGTTTAAGTCTTTCGCTGAGTAAGTAAGCGAGGACAAGGGTTTTCTTGGGGCCAACAATGGTTCTCGAGTGGCAGTCCCACCCAGGGTGTAGGCTCGGGGTGTGACAAACTTGGTATCAGAGCATAGAGTTCAAGAATCCTAGGGATTCTATGAAGCCATGTTTCTAGAGTCCTAGTTATCGGTGTGAAGTGTGCAACATCGATAATTAGGAGGCTGCAACACTTAGGAAAATTATCTCACTTCTTTCACACTCATTTCGTGCATTAGAGTTTGATCTCTAAAAAAATTGTTCTAATTCGTGCTTCTGCATGTTTTTTCAGTTAATCTTGTCTCCACGAAGAGCTGTCAGAGGTCATCCTGCTAGTCTTAATGTTGAGGAGCAAGAGTTACCAAATGAACCTAAAGTGCAACCTGAAGGGGAAGTTACTAATGTTGAATTCAGGGAAGCAATAAGGATGCTAAGTCAAGCTGTGACTTATAAGGTTAGGCAACAGAGAGGAGCTAGACAGGAAGTGACTGGTACTTCGAGGATCTGAGAGTTCTTGAGGATGAATCATCCAAGTTTTACGGGTTCAAGCATTACTGAGGATCCAGAGAACTTTATTGAGGAGCTGAAGAGGGTATTTGATGTTATGCACGTTGCCAATACTGAGCGAGTAGAACTAGCTGCATATCGATTGAAGGATGTTGCTAGGACTTGGTTCGATCAATGGAAGAAGAATCGAGCTGAGGATGCACCACGTGCGAGTTGGGCCTGTTTTGAGAAGGCCTCCTTGGGGCGTTTCTTTCCTCGAGAGTTGAAGGAGACTAAGGTACAAGAATTTCTTACCCTAAAGCAGGAGTCACTAAGTGTTCATGAGTATGGGTTGAAGTTCACCCAGCTATCCCATTATGCTCTGGTGATGGTTGCGGATATGAGGAGTAGAATGAGTCTGTTTATGGCTAGGTGGTCCCGTCTATCAAGCAAAGAGGGAAGGGCAGCGATGCTAATTGGGGATATGGATATATCAAGGTTAATGGTATATGTGCAGCGGGTTGAGGAAGAGAAACTGAGGGATAGAGAGGAATTTAGAAACAAGAAGGCTAAGATAGGCAATGAGTCCGGGCAACAAAAAAGTAATGTGAACCGTTCCTCTTACCAACAAAAGCAAAAGGGACCTGCTCCATCATCTACTAGTGCACCTGCACCAGAAACAAAAGTGTGTATAATAGTCAGAATTCCCAGCAGTTCAAGGTTAGACCTACCCAATCTCAGGGTAGTGTGGCACATGGAGGTAACTGGGCTCCTGCATGTGCTAAGTGTGGTAGAACCCACCCAGGTAGGTATCGTGATGGCTAGTCAGGTTACTTCAATTGTGGACAAGAGGGTCATTTCATGAAAGAGTGTCCCAAGAACTGGCAAGGTAATGAGAATCAGGGCAATAGTGCCCAATCTTTATCAGTTGCTCCACCAAACAGGGCTACACCTAGAGGAGCTAATTCCGGTACTGGTGGAGGAACGAATCATCTTTATGCGATCACTAGTCACCAAAAGCAAGAGAACTCTCCAGATGTTGTCACTGGTATGATCAAAGTCTTTACTTTTGATGTTTATGCTTTGCTAGACCCAAGAGCAAGTTTGTCTTTTGTAACCCATTATGTTGCAAATAAGTTTGCTGTTATTCCTGAGAAACTCTATGAACCCTTTTGTGTTTCTATACCTATTGGGGAGTCTATTCTAGCTGAGCGAGTATATCGTGATTGTGTCGTTTCCATCAATCACAAAGACACCATGACTGATTTAATTGAGTTAGACATGGTAGATTTCGACGTCATTCTAGGTATGGACTAGCTTCATGCATGTTATGCCTCCATTGATTGTAGAAATAGAGTTGTTAAGTTCCAAATTCCTAATGAGACAGCCTTAGAGTGGAGTAGTAGTTCAGCAGTGCCTAAGGGTCGTTTTAGTTCGTACCTTAAGGTAAGAAAGTTAGTTTCTAAGGCTTGTGTCTATCACTTAGTCCGAGTTAATGACTCTAGTGTTGAGATACATCCCATTCAGTCAGTTCCTATAGTAAAAAAGGTCTCCAAAAGTCTTTCCAGATGATTTACCCATAGTCCTTCCTGAGAGAGATATAGACGTCGGTATAGACATTATTCCCGATACTCATCCTATCTCTATTCTGCCATATAGAATGGCACCAGCAGAGTTGAAAGAGCTTAAAAAATAGTTGAAAGATCTCCTTGATAATGGTTTCATTTGACCAAGTTTCTCACATTTGGGTGCTCCGGTCTTATTTGTGAGGAAGAAAGATGGTTCCCTTTGGATGTGTATAGATTATCGTCAGTTGAACAAGGTTAACATCAAGAACAAGTATCCTCTTCCGAGAATTGATGACCTTTTCGATCAGCTTCAGGGTGCTTCTTGTTTTTCAAAAGTAGACCTCAAATCTGGCTACCATCAATTAAAAGTAAGGGAATGTAATATTCCAAATATAGCATTTAGGACCCGTTATGGACATTATGAGTTTTTGGTCATGTCGTTCCATTTAGCTAATGCACCTGAAATGTTCATGGACCTTATGAATAGATAATTCAAGCCTTCTTTAGATATATTTGTTATCGTGTTCATTGATGACATACTAATCTATTCGAGGAATGAGGAAGATCATGCTAGCCATCTCAAAATAGTTCTTTAGACATTGAAATATAAGGAGTTATATGCTAAGTTCTCTAATTGTTAGTTTTGTCTTGAGACTGTGGCGTTCTTGGGCCACATAGTTTCCGGTGATGGAATTAGAGTAGATACCCTAAAGATAGAGGCAGTGCAGAATTGGCCTAGACCCACAACTCCAACTGATATTAGGAGTTTCTTGGGTTTGGCTAGCTATTATAGAGGGTTCCTAAAGGGGTTCTCATCTATCTCATCCCCTTTGACCAAGTTGACTCAGAAGACAGTGAAGTTTCAATGGTGTGAAGCTTGTGATAAAAGCTTTCAAGAATTGAAAGAGAGGTTGACTACTGCCCTAGTTTTGACCTTACCTGAAGGTACGCAAGGCTTTGTTATTTATTGTGATGTGTCTAGAGTTGGTTTGGGTTGTGTATTAATCCAGAATGGTAAGGTTATAGCTTATGCCTCCAGACAGTTCAAAATTCATGAGAAGAACTACCCAACCCATGACTTATAGTTGGCTACCGTAGTATTTGCTTTGAAGATATGGCGTCATTATTTGTATGGTGTTTATGTTGATGTATTCACTGATCACAAGAGTCTTCAGTATGTGTTTACTCAGAAAAACTTTAATTTCAGACAAAAGAGGTGGTTAAAATTGCTCAAGGATTATGACATGAGTATTCTTTACCACCCAGGTAAGGCTAATGTTGTTGCTGATGCCTTGAGTAGGTTGTCTATGGGTAGTACCTCCCATGTTGAGGAAGAAAAGAGAGAGTTAGCGAAAGATGTGCATATACTTGCACGATTAGGAGTTTGACTAATGGATTCCATAGAAGTGGTGATGAATGGGGCTGAATCATCATTAGTGTCAGAAATGAAAGAGATGTAAGACCAAGATCCTATTTTTCTTGAATTTAAGGCAAATGTTGACAAGCAAAAAGTAATAGCTTTTAAACAAGGGGAGATGGCGTATTGAGATATCAAGGTAGATTGTGTGTACCGATGGTGGATAGACCTCAAGAGAGGATCATGAAGGAAGCTCATAGCTCCAGATATTCCATTCATCCAGGTTCCACAAAGATGTATGATGATTTTAGAGAGGTTTATTGGTGGAGTAGTATGAAGAAGGGCATTTCATAATTTGTTGCTAAGTATCCAAATTGCCAACAAGTCAAAGTAGAGCATCAAAGGCCCGGTGGTTTGGCTCAGAATATAGAACTTTCAGAATGGATGTGGGAGATGATAAACATTGAATTCATCACAGGTTTCCCAATGTCTCGCCGGCAACATGATTCTATTTAGGTTATTGTGAATTGAATGACCAAATCAGCCCACTTTTTGCCGGTAAAACTGCCCATTCAACAGAGGTTTATGCCAGGTTAAATATTTAAGAGGTGGTAAGACTTCATGGAGTCCCTGTTTCGATTATTTCAAATAGAGGTGCATAATTTACTAAACAATTTTGGAAGTCATTCCAAAAAGGCTTGGGTTCAAAGATGAACTTAAGTATTACCTTTCATCCTCAGATAGATGCGAAAGCAGAGGGCACTATTCATACCTGTGAGGATATGTTTAGGGCATGCGTGATCAATTTCAAATGTAATTGGGATGATCACCTACCTCTTATCGAATTTGCTTACAACAATAGTTACCACTCTAGCATCCAAATGGCTCCATATGAAGCTCTTTATGGGACAAGGTGCAAATCTCCTATTGGATGGTTTAAAGTTGGTGAAGTAGGGTTGATAGGACTAGATTTAGTTCATCAAGCCATGAAAAAGGTGAAAGTTATTCAAGAGAGGTTGAAAACGATGCAGAGTTGTCTGAAATCCTACATTGATGTTAGTAGAAATGAATTACAGCTTGAAGTAGATGATTGGGTGTATTTGAAAGTATCACCCATGAAAGGTGTTATGAGATTTGGTAAGAAGGGGAAACTTAGTCCCCGGTATATTGGCCCTTACATAATTTCCAAGAGGATTGGCAAAGTAGCTTATGAGTTGGAGCTACCATAAGAGTTAGCAGCCGTTCACTCGGTGTTTCACATATCCATGTTGAAGAAGTGCATGGGCGATCCTTTTTTATCATATCAACAGAAGATATTGGCATCAAGGATAGCTTATCTTATGAGGAGATTTCTGTTCAAATTCTAGATCGCCAAGTTCGCAAGTTGAGGACCAAAGAGGTAGCATCAGTCAAAGTTCTTTGGAGTAATCAATTTGTTGAGGAAACTACATAGGAAACTGAGGAGGACATGAAGAAGAGATATCTACATCTCTTCGAATCCGGAGAAGTTCCGAATTAAGGTACTAATCCTTTTGGTATTTATTTATAAGTTGACATGTTGTTTTACATTTTGCTTGTTGGGTGTTGAAGTGAATGGTTGATGTTACACCCTTATCCTAGTAAGAATAATCTCATTCGAGGATGAATAATCCCAAGGAGGAGATATTGTAACATCTCGCAAATGAAAATAACTAGGAAGAAGCTAAGAATTGGAGATAATCATTTTTTGAAAGAATTTAAAAATCTGGAAAATTTATTTTCACGACCAAAATTTAAATACACCTCCGCGTCACGGACCAGCTTTCAGGTAGTGATTTCTTGATCTTTTCTCATGTTTAGCTATCTAAAATCACTCCTAAACATCATGAGATCTTTCCTATCACAAAACACAATCCTTGAATCCATAATTCAATTCAAGGAAAGATAAGAGTCAAATCAAGAGAAGTTAAGTGTCAAGTCAAGAGAAGTTATCAGAGTTTTCCAAAAGTCTTGTGTAACTTTGTTTTAAGACTTAAGTTTTGAGTTGAGTAAAGAGTAATGATTGAAGTCATTTCATCAAAAGAGTATGTCGAGACTATGTATTCCCAAAAAGTAAATGTTTTCACATTTAAACAAGAAAGGAAACTGAGATTTCCAAGAGTGTTTTTAAGCTACGTTTTTGAGTAATTATCTCAAACCAAAAAAAGAAGTTATGTTTTTTAAACATGTGAGCTGAGTATTTTGGGATTAGTATTGAGCACCGATATGGGGACGAGTTTGAGTTCAAATAACTCACATCTCCATAAACCATGTCGCCATCATGGGTAGTAAAGGATCATACTTTTTAGATGACTCCTTAAGATTCTTTTAGCATAGACTAGTGGATCCACTTAGTTAAGACGTTCTATATGATGGCAAAGTATATGATAGTTCTGGTAACGTGGGCAAGATGATGTATCACCACTTAGGATCATAGTGGTGGTTGTCGGTTAGAAAACTCCCACAAAAACTATATTACTTTATTATATGAGTAAAGTTGAATATGTTATTGCATTTTCTTTAACGAACTAAGTTGTTTTCCACTATTTTTACAAGCTTTATATAAATATATATATACATATATATTGAATGTGTTTTATTGCTTTATACTGAGTTAAGTTGTTCAAAAGTTGAGTAAAGCCAACGTAAGTGCTCCTTGCAGATTCTTTTCAAGCCTATGTTGTGTTTAGAATTCCAACTCGCATAATCGTACATTCAATGTACTAATGCCAGTTGGCCTGCATCGTCTTATGATGCAGACGAAGGTAACCAGGATCAACATCCAGTGTCTCGTTGATCCAGTTGAGAACTTAGAGTTTGTTGGTGAGCCTCCTTGAATTCTGGAGGACTCCTTTTTCTTTGCTTTTAGTAATTCATTATTAGGATGATCGGGGGTGTTGTCCCGATATAGCACCCCGTATCCTAGATAGACCAGAATGCATATTTCCAGAAGTGCAGGTGCCACCTATGGAGGCCACCTACGGATGGTAGGTTGGACCACGATCCGTGGAACGTGGTCCATAAAAAAAATCCCCAGAAAACCTCGACCGTATGTGGGACCACGGCCCGTGGAACGTGGTCCGCAGAAAACAACCCCCGACCAACGGCCAGGACCTACGAACCGTAGGTTGAACCACGGTCCGTGGACCAGGTCCGTCAAATGTAGTCTGCAAAATCCATCCTCTGAGCCAAACGGCGGCTGACCAGGACAGACCGTAGGGTGGACCACAGTTCGTGGACCAGGTCCATCGGTTGGTCCCGACAGCTTTAAAGTCAGGGTCATTTTGGTCTTTTTCCTATGCGTTTGACCCCTGAACTATGTCGTTTAGACCCTAAATTATGAGGTTTTAGTTAGTTTAAGCCTACAAACATAACTAGAACTTACCTTAGTCAAAATCATTAATCAAAACTTAGAAAATTAGAGCATGAGAGGAGAAAATAGGTCAAGAACCCTAGTTCAAGAATGCAGTAAGATTCCATCAGTTCCAGCCCCGAAATTGAAAGATTTCTCTGTGGAATTCATCACCAGGTATGTGGGATTTCACTAGTAGGTTGCTTTCACCCATTAGGTCCCTAGTTTTCAGTCAGTTCCTTGATTCCCTTATTATGACTAGACCTAGGGTTTCTTGAATGATTAAGATTATTAGGTTCTTAGCTGTTAGAATGATCCAAATCAATTCTTAGCTGTTCATTCTTAAATTACACATGCTAGGTTAGATATTTCAGTTATTTCAGAAATACATGCCTCAGTCTTAAATGTGTCATTATCAGTTATTTAGGCGCTTTCTCACTTTGCATGTCATTTTGAGCTATCCAGTATATCACACTAATTTGGTCATAATGTGTTAATCACTTAATCCATTGGGAGTAGCATAATACCGAGTTGGACTAGGGTCAGTCACCCATATAGTCCCAGAACTACGAGCCACTTAGGTTGTAAGTCCCCTATGTGGGCATCATTTTAGTGATCACGCCAGCATGCCTCTATACCTTTGGCCGTGTGTATTGGGTCTTCTCTATAGGGCGTATAAATCGAACTCCACATTTAGCTTATATGATTTTATTATCGATTATTAGTAGCTCCTACAGTGCAGTCAGACTTCATTGTATTGGCTATATTTCAGTACAGTCAGTATTCAGTCTCAACATGTTATAAATTTGGTCATTCCATTCAGTTAGTTCAGTATTCAGTATCTATATCATGTTCAGATTATGCTATTGCTTTATTGCTTGTTCAGTTATGTATTTATTTCAGCTTTACTCTATCATGTATGCACAATACCTTTCAAGCACTGATGCATACTCTGCGCTACGTCTTCTCATGATGTAGATTCAGGTTCTCAGCATCCAGATCACGCTTAGATCGGTTCCCGATCTCCAGTTCAGGAACATTAGTGGTGAGTCCTGATTCTTTGAGGACAATAGTCATGTTATCTTTTCATTATTTCAGTCTTGTAGTTTCAGTTTTGTTAGACTTAGTTGGGGCATGTCCCAGCAATTCTAGTCAGTTAGAGGCTATTTTTAGACTTAGTTAGATTCATCTTAGTATTTGAGTTTATGTTTCTTTTGTATTAAACTCTCAGATTTGATAGTCAGATTTAGTGTATGGATATTCCTCATCATTTCAGATTTACTTATTATTAGCTTCTGCAACAGTTTTATTTCTCAGTTTATCTTTAGTATGCTTATGATTATGCCAGCAGGGTTAGCTTGGCGTCACTTGTGATCCTAGGTCCCGTGTCCGTGTCTCGGGGGTAGCTCCAGGCATGACACCCAACATCCCTCTTTGTTTTAGAGGCTTCATAGATAGATAGTATTAGTTATCTAGTCTTATTCATTTCATATGTATACGTTTTAAGACTTGAGTTGCCGTTTTGGCTAAGATATTATTTCTTAAGTAATTGCATGAGTGATACTTCTTGTGTTTAAGTCTTCCACTGAGTAAGTAACCCAGGCCAAGGGTTCGCTTTGGGCCAACAATGGCTCTCTAGTGCCATTCCAGCCGAGGGTGTAGGCTCGGGGCGTGACACTATGTGACATTTATTTTCTATAAGTTGGTGTACTTGAATGATATATAGAATCGTTATGTTGTTATTTTTATTAAAGAATTATATATTTGTTATATAATTTTTATCGTTAATATTCAATTTAAGTAATTCTAGACAAGTGTTCCTTAATTGTTTATGTTAGATTCTTTTTCATATTTGGATTTAGATCATGATTGAAAACACAATGAACATTTGATTACAGATCTAATGTTAAACAAACGTTAATATATTTTGTTATTCAAAGGATTAATATGTGTATGAATTTTTTACTCCAAAAAATGTACATAAATATCTCAAAATAGTTAATATATTTTCATCAATATGTCAACTTCTATGAGAATATTTATCTCCAAACATAAGTGAAAAGCTAAACGGTGATGTAATATCAATATAATCTAGAAGAACAGAAGGCTCCTGAGGCTTTAGATGTGTCTACGATACCTTATAATATATCTTGTGTGTATTTTGACACATATGAGATACAATACTGATTATTCTTATGATGATTTTAATATAATAGAATATTATTTACATTTTCAATAATAATATTTATTTGTGATTTTTTTTGTGTCAAGCGTTAGTGCATATACCGCATACTATATTTGGCCTTAGTGATTAAGAACAAAAGAGTCGTTTATTTAAACAAGGTTAACTTGGTGCTATAGATGATTTATATCTCCTTTATTAATATTCTCTAGTTAAACATAAATAGAAAACCATTTGAAAAACTTAACGTGTTGATGCTCCATTGCAATTTATTCCATCTAAAATCAATGATACAAATTAATGCAATTTTTTTTAAAGTAATCTAAAGTGTGGCTCTTTGTGTATGCTTGTTTCCTCAACTTAGTTTAAAATAACTTTCTACTTGTTGATGTGAACTTTTGAGAGTACGTTCTTGAAGTCACTGTCAGTTTTAAATGAAAAAGTGTGCACGAATATATTGCTTAATAGAGGGTGGGGGGTACATTGGAAAAATTTCTAATTACAATAAGGTTTTTTTCGTTCATGATTTTGTTTGGCATCATGATCACTATCCTGTTTTAAAAGGCCACTTTTCAGTTTTCAAAGATGAAATGTTTCATGTTTGTAAAATTAAGAAAGAAAAATTGTTTATAAAATTTGTATTATAAACAATTGTACCACCCAAAACCCATAAGACTTCCAAGGATATGTTCGTAAACTTGTTGTTTTAGCTTAGCATTTGAGTTATGTATCAATATGTGGTACTCATTTCTTAGTTTTAATTTAAGCAAAAAAAAAATTAAATTTTTCCTCCAAAGTTTGCTAAATCAGTTTCACATATGATTTATCGAGAAAGCAATCTAGAGGACTCATGTGAACTATTATGGAGGGTAACAATATATAATCATAATGGTTCACTTGCTATTAAACAAGGATGGTCGGAGTTTTCATCAAAACATGATGTGAAAGTGGGTGAATTCATTGTGTTGCACTATGTTCCGAGTGATGAACACTTCACTGTTCAAATATTTGGAACAAGTGGTTGTGAAAAGAGGACTTATCCACAAGAAATTAGCCTGGTGGTTGAGTTGCATCAAATAAAATATAATCATGGGAAACCAACAGAGGACAATCATGGTATGTTTTTTGTTCACAACAAATTAATTGGTAGGATTTTTTTTGTTTATGTTGTGTTGTCTTAAACATTCTGTGCCTTTCAGCATTTTCTTACTGTTATTTTTTGTTGTTGTTATGTAATGAAAAAGTCGTCAAAAGTGAGCCTGCTGATTCAAGAGACACAACATCCCTTAACGCAGTCAACTATTCATGTTTGGTAGATGTTGATGATCAGGAGTACTCTAAAACATATATAAATTGCTATATCATCATAACTCTTTCTGAAATGCATCACAATTTGATTCATAGGACTTGATTTGATTTCTCCTCCATAGATCAAGGCCGACATTCCAAGTCTATGGGCCTAATCCAATTTTTCTAAACTCCGCTCTAATATATACATAAACACTTAACTTATCCAGAAAAACTATATTTGAAAGATACTTGTTTCATTATAGTTATTTTTTCACAGATACCACTCTTTAATATCTTCTAACTTCTAGAATTATCATCATGTAACTTAAATTCTTACTAGAAAGCATTAGGAATTCCCTTAGCACCTCATTATTAATCTAATCTTTCTTGTTATTCTACTTACATCACACCTCAAAATTCATATATGTGTTAATCAATGGAGAATAAAGCTTCACTAAGAGACATAATACCGTATATCTCTAAATCCTTGATTCACTCTTAAGAACACTATATATGACATACTATATTTAGCCTTCTTCATACCTAGATACTCAAACATGCATACTATCTTTGGATTTTACTCCTACAAACGAAATTTCACACTTCTATGTCTCAAGTAAATTGATTTTGAGAGCATTCCACTAGTTTTTTACGGCTTTCACAATCAACCCACGTGTTCTAATAGGAAGAAGAAAGAAAGAGAATGACGACTCGTTTTATTATGATAAAGTGAGAAATACTTGAGTATCAATTTGATGCAATACAATAAAAAAGAGTTGAGTCATTTTAAAAAAATAAATTTGAGATCTCATTCTTCTCAGAGTTCATTTTTTTTTGTTGTTGCATAAAGCAATAGAAAGTTTGATGGAGATTTGTGGAACCACGGAGGCACTGAATCCCCGTAGCTTGAGTGATTTTTGGAGCCATCGTTTGATTCAGAAAGATGAGTTTCAGTACTTGAACCACGGATATGCAAGACAGAGCGTGGTTGGACCTACAGACCGTAGGTGGCAACCGTCCATGATAAGGCCAAGAATTTCTGCCAACTGCTGAACCACAGAGGTGACCAACAGACCGTTGGCTGATCCACGGTCTGTTGTTGGCCATTGTCGGTCAAAACCGCGTCTAAACCGAATTTCCTTATTTTCTCTTCCTACTTTGTTTATGAACTATAAATATGGGTTGTAATTGACGTTTTTGGGGGTTCAAACCTTTTGGAGACTATTGTTCTAAGCTTTTGGGATTATTTTGCAAACAATTTAGTAATTTAATCTTTGAAGCTCGTTTATGAAATTTGTGTTTGATTTTCAATTCAAGATTTCGGTATTCATCTATTCTACTTGTAAGTTCATAATTTCTTTTCTTAAACATAATATGAATTGTGAATCCTCAAGCATGAGTAGTTAAATCCACAACTAGGGTTGTGGGAACCATGAGCAATTAACAATGTATGAATAATAAGTTTGTAATTTTAGAATAGTGCATGCATGTATTGTTAACCCTTTCATTTAGAATGCTTTCAAGCGGTGCACAACGTTAGAACTCGCCTCATTCCTACTTGCTAGACCAAAGAGGTAATGAATGAGAAAAGGGTTGAAATTAGAGTTTTAGTTAAGTTAGTTGCTATCTAATAGCTTGACCTTAATCACTTGTGACACGATTAGTAAAGCACAATCTCATAGACAGACCAAGTTGCGTGGTGAAATTCCCTACTTGAGGGACCAATCACTTAGGGATACCTAACTTACAATTCTTGCATGCTAGCACTAGGATAGAGTTACTATTATTAGGAATATTGCGTTAAGAGCTCGTAAGGAACACATATGCCCTAGTTTTCATCTCATATTGATATCTCAAACTGCAAATCCTGGTTACTTGTTACTAAGTGATACAAATCAACAAACTATTAATTTACTTAAAAAACTCCCTTTGTTACTTTTCTCGAAAATAATTTGACTAAAAGAAGATAATCGTAAGTTGGCCTAAGTCTGAACCATATTCCTCGTGGAATCTACCCTAACCTCAAAGCTAGGTTCTTTATTTAGCGACGACCACTTATACTTCCTTTTGGAGGTGTAATTTGGACGTATCAACAATCACATGATATTCATATTTATGATTAATAAAATAGATTGATTCATATTTTACCTGCAATCTTAAAATGCTCGGATAATAATTCATTTAAAATGAATTGAATCGGATGAATAGCCATGAATTTTATCCATTTTGTCATTCCTAGATTCACATAATCTATTAAGATAGCCATCAACGGCTAAAATTAATTTAGTAATGTATCATCTCATCTCGTCCTTTAAATCCCATCCAATACTTAGTTTATATAAATGAACTTTTAAATCACATGAATATAAATCACCCTCACCATTAGAATAAACAATAAAGGAGCGGCACAAATATACCTAGTATGTCTTTTTCTTCTGTTACTACCTATGCATATTCATGAAATGGTATATTTAATACTTATATAAGTTTTGATTTATTAATTAGCTTCGTCCTCTACTATTATTAGTTATAGCTTGCGTCTTTTTCTAAGCGTTCTCAAATTTTATCATTTATGTCTTAAATTTGATGTGGTTGATAAGAACAGTAAATAAATGAAAAACAACACAAAAATGTCAAAGTACAATACACGTTAATGATATGATTCTAGATGCAACAACAAAAAATAGGTTTACAATTAAATAAGCAATATAAGATAACAAGGATATATATAATTATGAAATAAAAAGGAATGGAATAATATTTAGAAGAAGAAACGAGAATCTAGCAATTAAAAGATATTTAATTACTAGAATTATAAATTTAAGGAAGAAAGATAATTGAATTCGTATGAGGATAATATTTACCCAAGTAATCAATATGGTTCAATTGGAGCGATACTAGGGTTTTCATACAACTCACTGTTGAAATATGTGACCATCTCATCTAAAAGCTTAAGCTTTCAGATATGAGTTTTTTTACTAATCTGGGGTTAGGTGAAGAAATGGCATCCAAAATAAATGAAGGTGTTGATTCTTCAGTTGTTCTTACTCAATTTTTGATGGAACTGATTTCGAATATTGGAAGATAGATAAGAATGAGAACACATTTGAAAGCTGAAGGTTTGTGGACTTTTGATGCAAATGGCTTTGAAGAGACAGAAAATGATGGTGAACTTATAACAGCAGAGATGAAAAATCTCGAGGCCAAGTATCTTCAAGATGCAAAAGCCTTGAACAAAATCTAAATGGGAGTCTCAAGAGCATATTTTGCAAAAATTGCTACTAGTGAGACTGCAAAACAAGCTTGGGAGTCTCTAGAAACTAAGGTGTATGGTGACGAAAATGTACACAGTATAAATCTTCAAACTCTTAGAAGAGAGTTTCAAAATTTGAAGATGATAGAATTTGAAAAACTAGATAAATATTGCACAAGAGTCATGAATATTGTCAATGAAATGAGAAATCAGGGTGATACAATTTCTGACCAACAAGTCGGGGAAAAGATTCTAATTAGTGTCACAGAAAAGTATGAGTACATTTTTGCTATCACTGAAGAGACGAAAGATCATTCTATGCTTTCCATCAAAGATCTAGTTGGATCATTTCGTGCACATGAGAAGCGAAGATTTTTTCATGAAGATCAAACCAAAGAGACGACTTTCCAGTCCAGAACAAATGAGAATTCTCAAAATTTCTCAAAAAATCAACAAAAGAAGAAGTACAATAAAAAAAAAGAAGCGGGATCATGATGGTTCTTCTCAGAAGGTTGAAGAAGAAGGTGAGAAAAGTTCTAGTCATTTTTGTAAAGTTTGCAAAAAGACTAATCACAATGTAGAAAAATATTGGCACAAAGAACAGCCCCAATGTAACTTTTGTAAAACGTTTGGCCACATTGAGAAGGATTACTGGAACAAAAAACGGGAGCAAGCAATTTTTTGTGAAAAAAGGAAGAAGAAAGGGAAGAAAACCTTTTATTTGCCTGATACTTCAACTAAAAGCAATGAATGTTATGTTGATAGTGGTTGTAGCAATCACATGACTGGAAAAGGCTTTCCTCAATTAATGATAGCATCACTACCAAAGTGAGAATGGGGAATGGAGTCTTACTTGATGCAAAAGATAAAGCTACCATTTCGATCAACATAAAAGGGAGCGGTAAGCAAATTCATGATGTTTTTTATTTTCCTAACTTGGAAGAAAATTTTCTTAGTGTTGGAAAACTCATGGAAAATGGTTATTCTCTTGTGTTTAGAGATAATTATTGAAGGATTTATGATAAAATTGAGCCAAATCAAGTCATCGTTGAAGTAAAGATGATAAAAAGAATTTTTCCTTTAAATTTTCATTACAATGCATTAATAAATGAAGTTGTAGATGATTCATGGCTTTGGCACGAAAGATTTTGTTACTTGAATTTTCATGGTTTGAAGCTTCTCAAGCAAAAAGAAATGGTGCAAGGCCTTCATGAGATACATACTGAGGTGGATCCATGTGAAAGTTGTATAATTGGAAAGCAACATAGAAAGTCTTTTCCAAAAGGGATGTCTTGGAGAGCAAGTGTACTTTTGGAACTAATCCATACTGACATTTGCGGACCAATGAAGACTCTATCCGTTGAAAGTCAAAGGTACTTTCTAATCTTTATTGATGATTTTTCAAGAATGACTTAGGTTTATTTCTTGAAAGAAAAGTCAGAAGAATTTTCTACATTCAAGAAGTTTAAAGCCCTTGTTGAGAAGCAAAAAGGTTGCTACATCAAAACCATCCACAGTGATAGAGGAGGTGAATACACAAGTGGACAATTTGAAGAATACTGCAAAAATGAAGGCATTTAGAAGAAACTTACAGCAAGGTACACTCCTCAACAAAATGATGTATCTGAAAGAAGAAATAGAACAATTATTGAAATGGCCAGAACTATGATGAATGAGAAAGAGCTGCCAAAATTTTTTTGGGAAGAAGCAGTACATACATCGGTGTACATCCTCAACAGGTGCCCGACAAAGAAATTGAAGGACAAGACACCAGTAGAAGCTTGGAATGCATTGAACCTTTTATAAATCATTTTAAAATTTTCGGGTGTATTTGTTATGCTCATATACCTATGGAGAAAAGAACGAAATTGGATGAAAAAAATCAAAAATGTATACTTGGTTATAGTGATGTGAAAAAAGGCTATTCGCTTCTCGATGTCAAAACTAACAAACTTGTTGTTTAGTAGAGATGTCATTTTTAATGAAAAACAACATGGAATTGGAAGGATAAAAAGATAGAGAATACTTCTATCATATCTTTAGATGAGTCAAATCAAGAAGAGGATGAGGAAGAGGAAGATGTCCCTAAAGGGGGAGAAATCCTAGATTCAGATGATGAAGAACTGCCTCCAAGATGAACAAAAATGTTGAGTGACGTTTTTCAGAGATGTAACTTTTCCAGTGTTGAGCCAAAATATTATGAGTAGACAATAAAGCATGATGTTTGGAAGAAAGTCATGGTAGACGATTAAAAAAAATAATACTTGGGAGCTTGTGGTTGTACCCAAAGAAAGAGAAGTTGTAAGTCTAAAATGGATTTACAAAATCAAACTCAATCAGGAAGGAGATATTAAAAAGCACAAAGAAAGGTTGGTTGCTAGAGGCTTCACGCAAAAACCAAGTATTGATTTTTATGGAACTTTCTCTCCAGTTGCTCGTCTTGGGACAATTAGAGCCGTAGTTGTTGTTGTTGCACAAAAGAAATGGAAGATATTTCAACTTGATGTTAAATCTTCATTTCTTAATGGAAAACTTGATGAAGAGATTTATGTTGAGCAACCTCAAGGATTTTTTGTTCAAGGGGGGAGAAGAGAAGGTGTACAGGCTAAAAACATCTCGTTATGGGCTGAAGCAAGCTCCAAGATCCTGGTACAATGAAATTGATACATACTTTCTGAAAAATAATTTCCAGAGAAGTAAAAGCGAAGCCACTTTGTATGTGAAGAAAGAACATGGCAGCATTATCATTGTTTGTCTCTATGTGGATGATCTGCTCTTTATAGGAAATGATGTGAAGATGATGCAAAAATTCAAGCAAGATAAGATGCAAGCCTATGAAATGAGTGATCTTGGGTTGCTAAATTATTACTTGGGAATCGAAGTTTCTCAAGTGAAAAAGGGAATTTTTATTTCTCAAAAGAAGTATACTTAAAGTATTCATCAAAAATTCAAAATGATGGATTGCAGGTCTGTGGCCATACCATTAGCAGCAAATGAGAAGTTTAGAAAAGATGATAGAGAAAAGAAAGCTAATAGCTCACTTTATAGGAGCTTGATTGGAAGCCTGCTATACTTACTTCAACAAGACCAAACATTATGTTTGCTGCTAGTTTATTACCCAGATTCATGTAAGAACCAAGCCAAGTGCATTTTGGAGCTGCAAAACGTGTTCTACGCTACTTGCAAGGAACAAGGGGTTATGGGATAATGTACAAATTTGGTGGAGATTTGAACTAAATTGGTTATTATGCTAGTGATTGGGCTGAAAGTATAGATGATAGGAAGAGTACTTTTGCTTATGCTTTCTTATTTGGATCAAGTATTGGTTCTTGGTTATCAAAGAACCATAGTGTTGTTGCTCAATCAACTGCCGAAGCAGAATATGTCTCAGTAGCTAAGGCTACTTCTCAAGCTAATTGGCTTAGGAGAATATTTGAAGACATTGGTGTAAAACAACAAAGAGGGATTGTTCTGTATTGTGCTAACAAATCAACAATTGCAATTGCCAAGAATCCAGTCAACCATGAAAGATCAAAGCATATTTCCATCAAGTATCATTTTATCCCAGAACCACAAGAGAAAGGCGAAATTCGGTTGCATTATTTCCATATAGGAGAACAACTTGTTGACATCTTCACCAAATCACTTCCTAGAGAAAAATTTTGCTATCTTCGAGAATGCATTGGAATTGTCAAGCAAATGCATTAAGGGGGAGTGTTGGAATTAATGCATCCACATTAATGTTTAGTCTTCCAAAATTGTCTCTTAGTTTTTCAAGAAATCCTTTAGGAGTTTGTAATGCATATATCTAATTAATTGTGATACATGTATTTAGTTATTTGTGCAAGACCTTTGATTTTACATTTTACTAGTATAAATAGAGATGTAATTGATGTTTCTGATCATCTCAAGTGGCCTTAAGTAGCCTATATAAAACTTGAGCATTATCTAAAGATGTCACACACTTTTAACATGGTATCAGAATATACAGAGGTCTTGAGGTAGAATCTCACCGCCACCCAAAATTAAAAGAATTTCACGTGCTTGGCCCATGAAAATGAATCAGGCCCGCACGTGAGGGGGTGTGTTGAGAATATCATTAAATAATAAAAGTGTGCTCTCTCTAACAACTTAAGCTTTTAGATGAGATGGTCACACACTTCAACACTCACAAAGGGGCCCGAACATGAAATGTTCAACAAAAACTAACTATTGAGATAAACCTTAGTTTCTGCTACTTATTTAGAATAGTAGATAACCAAACCAAGATAGTTACTACAATACTCTCAAGCTAAAAGCAAGAAAATTGTTTTGTTTAGGCAATTATCTATCTAAAAATGTAATCTCTCTTTTGTATGTTATAGACTTTTGATGTTTCTTTTATTGATCTTCTAAGGTCTTTAAAGTACTTTGTATCTAGTTGATGGTCTTCATATCAATGATGATAAAATCATACCCCATCGTTCTTCCTTTGTTGACAAGAATCCCTCCTCGAATTATTCAAGCCTTGTAGAATAAAGAAGTATAACAACACATGTAGTCAAAGAATCTGTTAAGCACATTCAAATTCATTACATGTGTGATCATTAGTTGTAAGCACATTAAACTAAAAAGAATCATCACTTGCACAAGTAGCTTTAATAGTGAGTGACTACAAGATTCAACATGACTTTCATCCCAAAGAAAAGATTGATTTTGCTCAAAAGAAGATTTTCTTGAGCTTACTGAAGCAGTGAAGACATGACCTTATAATAGAAGTGTTTGGAGGTAGTGGATTAGGGTAGAAGATTAGTTATTATGCGTGCAGGATAGACTTAGTGGTCGAGTTGAACCTCCTCTCTTACTAGTGGTATTAACACTTTTCTCATATTTTTTTGTTCTTCAGGTATCACTTGTGTTTCTTGTGCTTCAAATGTCACATTAATTTGTTGTCATACTTTCATTCTTATGTATGTGTGTAATACTCTTCATGATTCACATTATTTCGTGGTTGTTGCTAGTCTTACTTTTGTATTTATTTTTTTCAAATTGCTTGAAGATACATTATTTTAAACCAATGGTCTGTAAGAAACAACCTCTCTATCTCCACGAGGTAGGGGCAAGGTCTTTGTACACTCTATCCCCCCTCCCCCATCCCTTACCTCAATTGTTGGATTATGAATATTTTATATTGTAGTTGATTTTTAAGATATAAATGATTCAAAAAATATATATTTTTTCTTCACTAATAGCATGAATCAATAAGAAATTTCAACAAAATATTGTCTTTGAATTGCAAAAATATAAAATAGCATTTAATTTATTATTTCAATATATTTTCAATAATTATATTTTAATATACTCAATTATGGATGAGAGTGTGAGTATAAGATTTTCATAGTATAGGAAACATACATGTATATTTTTAAAATACAAGAGGTAATATTCAAATTATATATACAATTAACTGAAAAACAACAAAAGATGAAAGACCAAAGGTTTACAGTTCCCCTTATAACTTTGAACCTTTCACTTGCTCTAATCTGTATTTGCAACCCAAATATATTCTCTCCTTATGTTCACTTCTACTTGTTCATTCTACTAAAAAAAGATGTCCATTTTTACTTGTCTATTTAAGAAAATCAAGTGATAAAATTATCATTCTATTCATTGCTTCTTAAAAGGTGTGTTACGTCAATACTGAATATATAGTTTCAACTTTCTATATGTTGGAGTCTCCATGTTGTATTTGTATATATACATATGTCTTCTAATTAACTGACATTCTTGGAAATGGACTGATGAAATTCCTTTTGGTTATTAGGAATTGTGAAACACGTTATGGAGCAAGTCATGGAAACTACAAATTTTGGTTTGACGTTGTTGGTTAATAGCAAAGCTCATAAAGTTGTGTTTGGTGAATGTGGCAAAGACTTCATTGACTTTTTATTTACTATACTCAAATTACCAATTGCATGTTTCATTGGGCAGCCTAGTTATATGTCTGTGTTTGGTTGTCTAGCCAACATGATCCTAATTACGAAAATTTTTAATGATGATTTCATGCAAGTTAATGAAGTTGATGAACTCATGACATGGATCATCACAGATAATTTGTTCATTGCACCATTATCTGCAACTACTGTAATCAGTGTGCTAAGAACATCTAAGGCAGAAGTCAATCAGCTTTAATACAAGACCATTAATTTTCATATAAGTGATTTGGTAAGAAAATCTTCATGTATCACTTGAGTTACTTTTATGTCCCTTGATTTTAAATATTTTAGGCATAATAATATAAACAGACATTTAAATTTGGATTCATCCGATCTAGTAAAGTAAATACTCTTAACTTTGAGTATGCACCTAGACACCTGAACTTGTCTCCACACTGTCAGTTGAACACTCCAACTTACATAATAATCATCTAGCACGTTCAAAATTTATATGTCACGTCATCATTGGATGTCCATGAGTCACAATAAAACGAGTTGGAGTGTTTGGTTGTCAGTTGTGATCATGTTGAGGTTTATTACTTGACACTTAGCAACTAAAGGTCAATTTAAGAGTTTATTTATATATTATGCAAACCATTTAATAGCATTGGAAATTCAATTAATGACCATGAGTGATTAATGTTTAATATTTTTTGTTTGTTCAACCAAATCCAGAAACAAGAGTTCTTGCAGGTTTCTTTGAGGTCCAAAATAGTTCTAACTAACCTTTTTCTCAGACAGACAGGATGGAGAAAAACAAACAATGGTTAGTCATCTTTTACTTGTATAAAAAAGATTACATAAATATTTTTTTCATTCTACAATGGAGTTCTGCCAGTTAATCCTCTATTATTCCAATTTATGTGACACTTTTCAGATTTAGAAAATGAGTTTTTTCTTGATCATGAATTTTTATTTGCCTTACAAATATCTTAAATTATCCGTTATTGTTACTTATACTATCGTTTATATTATCAAAATATTTAAAAATTAATGCCTAAGTGTACGATCAAATTTGAAAAGTTTACTTTTGAACTGTTGTCACACATAAATGAGTATTTAAAAGTTGTACTAAAATCAAAAATTTGGTCTTAGTAAAATGTTTTTGTTCTCAGGAGAAAAATGCAGTTTGAAGCTTACCAATAGAGTTGTCTTTGCTGAAGGTGGAAAGGACTTGTTTTGTTTTCTTATGATCTTACGTGAACTTCCTATTGCAATTTTTATGAACCACATTCAAACCAATAGAGTTGGCTCTATCCCAAATATATACCAAAGTGTTCAAAATCTAAAGGATGCCTATATGAAATCCAATCAAACAAAGGATCAACTCCTCAGGTCAAGTGAATCAAAATCTTGGTCTCAAGCATTGGAGTTATTTCAAGGTAATTTCTTAGTACTCTTCAATTTGTTTGTCTGTAACCTGTTTAAATTTGTTTGTCTGTAATCTATTTCATTTTGTTTGCCTGATTTTGATTTGATGTGAAATTTAAAAAAATAAAGAAGATTTTTGAATCTTGTGGTCTAGAACTAAAGATATGTATATAGATCGTTTGGCCAAACTTTTAAATTCATCTTATAAGTATTTTTGGTGAGAAATTGATTAATATACTTTTTTAAAAAAATACTTTTGAGGAACAATTATTGTTTGACAAAGCTTTAAAAAAGTACTTCTAAATGTATTTTTCTCAAAAGTGCTTTTTTAAAATAAATACTTTTGGGGAAAAACTATTTTTTAAAGTTTTTGAAAAACATGTTTTGGTACTTCCAGAAACATTTATTTTCTCCCAAAATTTAATCAAACACCTCACCTTTTCAAAATATCATTCCTGGCCTTTCAAAACTTGGCCAATCAGTCTCGTAGAATGTACCAAAATGTTGTTTAATATTGTGGTCTTAAGCATGTTATGTGGAAAGTTAAAATTGAGGAGTCGCTAAAAAAGGAAAAACCTTCTTTTCTTATAACAAACTAAAGAAAACAGTTAGACAAATAAGTTGAAACAAAGGAAGTATAATTTTTCTTGCTTTATCTAAATTCTATAGGATTGACAATTATAGTTTGTCTGTTTTTTTGTATATATATCACAAATATATCATTGATGAAGGTTGTTTGCTTGTCCTAAATTATCTATGCAGCTACTCCAAATAAGTTTTTCGATAATGATAGTTGTTATGTCAAAGGACAAATAGTGTACATGGTTACTGATAATTTGTCAGTAACCCCTTTGTCAATGATATCATGCTGTCAAAGCTCACTAATATAGAATCAACTACTGAGTTTAAAGTCAAGAGAGTTGAGTTTGGCGTTAATGAGGTGGGCCTTTACTTCATATACTTTTCTCAAAAAGGATTTAACTTATATAAGAATAATTTATATTATTTGTGTCTTTTGAACTTATTATAGGAGTTCGTTACTTTATATTGTTAATTTATGGAAGATAAATTCTCTCTTTCAATAATGACATTGGATTTGTGATCATTTTCTTAACTTATTCGCATGCTCTACAATTTTTAGAAGCATCCGCTCAATCGAAGACAGTGCTAAGCGAGGCATTTCTTAAGGGGCGTGAGTTTGATGATCTCTCATTTATTTGAAAGAAAAATTATGGAAATAATCTCATTTAGTTTGGACAATGCTAGCAAATGATTTGGTTTCAAACTTCTATTTATTATGTACTTTATATTCTTGTTTGTTTTTAGACTAAACAATTATCAGTTATGGATTGAACTTCAATATTTATGCTTTAGAAATTATTTTGTTTAAAAAAGATGTATTGTCACGACCCGAGAGCACTCCCTAGTCGTAACCGGCGTACTCGACCTCTCGGAGGTCTAATACAAGCCTCTTAGCATTCATTCATCGCATAAAACTAAAAATCATAATGAATTAAAAACTTTCTTTACAAGGAAGACATTTCATAAAAAAAAGTAAGCGGAAGACTTCTAGACTTTATACACTTATGTCTCAAACCATCTAATACTTTGAATACAACATTGGGATTAAGCCCATACAAAACTTAAGCAAATACTAGAAAGACACAAAAAAAAAGGACATGTAGGGTATTGTCCTCGAATCTATGAGGACTCACCAAGTCTTCATTTTCAACACTTAGAAACCTATCAAGTAGCCATGACATGTCACCATCTCCAAAACCCTACACTTTAGTCAAAAAGGGAAAGAAAGGGGTTAGCACAATTAAGTACTAAGTATGGAGACCATGCAAAAAAAATGCCAAAAAGGACATTTGCAAGGAAGAAAATGCTTTCATATCATTTGATAAAACCTTTCCTTTACAAGTATAAGAGACATAATACAAGTCAACATTAACATATAAGACCATAGCCAACCATACATATATTCAACATATGTCCATATACAACCCATGCTTAACTTTAAAAGAACACATGTCATTTCATTACCATAGGACCTCTACCTAATATAATCTTAAGACACACTTGAGTGAGACAAGAAGTGACCGCCCATACAACCTCTTCAAGCACACTTAAGTGTTCCCCAAGATTACCTTAGATAAGGACATTTCCTTTACAACATAACATCAATAGACCAACATTCTTTAAGAAACCATTTTGGAGACATTCGTGTATTTAGAGGACTTTCATACATTAGCCATTAAGGCTTAGGGAACTCACTTTAGCATCTTCAAAG
>NC_064287.1:7569548-7573649 GCF_019186545.1 Solanum stenotomum | reverse complement strand
ATTTCTTTCTAAAAACCATTAATAATCATTAATAACCATATAAATCATCATTTAAAACCTTTTTATGCAAGAACCCATGCTAGAATCGAAATAGGTTTTTGTGTGTATTTGAAAAACCTTGAAAACCTTTTGATTGGGTTCCTTGAAAGAAAGAATAATCAAGGATAAGGATCCCCATACCTCTAAGTTGAAAACCCATGAAAATTGAAGAAGAAGCACTTGAAATCTTCAATCCTAGCTCCAACTCCTCTTCTTTCTTGAGTTAGAGTGAAATATATGAAAGGAGATGGGTTTCTTTTTAATTCTAAGAGGAGTGACTTAAATGAAAGGAATTAAGTCATAAAAAGGTCTTATAGTTACTAGGAAAAGAATAAAATAACATAGGGCCAATTTTGGAAAAGGACTAAGGACCCGTAAAATCTTAACTTAAAAATTTTGCCTCTTCCCGTCTTAGTTCGCCCTTTTTTTTCAGCCTGACAGTGCTTCAATATTTTGGGCACAACTTTTTACTCCAAGGTCGGAATTGGGAAAACTCGGTGGCGTTCGAAAGAGGACTCAAAGATCTTTAATTGGATAGGTAAAGGTCCACCTAATTCATTTTGAGCTAAAAGATATAACCATTTAAATTTGACCCTTACAACTCACTAGTTCAAATGACTAGTTTCCGGACGTCACGGTCATTTCTCATCATTTCATCAAGTTCTCAAATCCAAACTCACATGTGAGGCTCTAGTTTCACTAGTTCATTTTTAGGGTCGTTACATGTATGTGCAATGTTGAGGTCAAACACACACGTAAGTGTACATTGTTACATGAGTGACAGAGTGATAAGAATTAATGTGTCGTAGCCACAAAGACTTATGATTAGTCACTAACTATTTCAAAATTGAATGAAATAATTGTTCAAGATTGAGAATATTTTATCTAGCTAATTACAACGACTTATAGATTCCATGGAAACAAAATAACCAGAGAGAAAGCAGATATACCAAAGTATTGGAAATAGTAAATGCTGGCCAAAGAGGATCACATTTACATACCTAAGTTAAAAATTCATCAAGCTCCTGCAGTTCCGCTAATAACGGCAATAAAGTGTGATGATCTCTTCTTATTGTTGTTTGGTGATGAATTAATCGGAATGAGCAATTCAGAATTCGGCAAGAAGAGGTTTCCATATGAGTGGTTCAACTTGAAAATTGCTAAGCCATTTAAGATTGCATTTTGATACCTAGAATTCATTTCTGGGTTAGGACATAAATCAAGCGTCATGTTTGCTTGTTTTGTCCACCATCTTCGTTGATAAACATTAACCACGTAGTCTTTGTACACTGGGTTTCTCCAGTCTTCACTCCATTGTATTGCATTAGCCGTTCCTCAATTCTCTGTTTCTTAATTGGGTTTTAGAAGATGGGTGGGTTTTTTTATTCTTTAGTTGATCCGAGTTTGGGTTGGATAAATTAAGTTTTAGCTAATAATTTTTTCAACGAATCAGATAGTGACATGTAATAAATGAAATTTCTAATTAAATGAACTAATTAGTTTGTTTGTCAAAAGGGATCACTTTTGAGTTTGTATTATCAAATTCTGATGGTTATATTTAATCGAAATTGATGTGGTCGGCACTCGAGAACCATTGCTGGTCCCCAAGAGAACCCTCATCATGGTTGACTACAAGTGGAAGACTAAATCAAGCATACAAAGCTTAAAATGGAATAACTTTCACTGAAGCTCAAATACAAAAGCTTTAACTCTGAATAAAATAGTATATTCAACTCGCAGAAATAGGTAACTCAAGTATTTAAAACATTTATATCCTGGCTGACTACAAGTGGAAGACTAACTCAAGCATACAAAGCCTAAAACGGAATAAAATTCACTGAAACTCAAATAAAAAAGCTTTAACTCAAATGGTTAACTCTTAATAAAATAGTATATTCAATTCTCCAGAAATACGCAACTCAAGTATTTAAAACACTTAACAAGATAAATGAAATAGACTTCTCATCTGTACTGTCTATTTATGAAGCCTCAAAATGACAAAGATGAAAGTCGGGATAAGACCCACGACAATCCTGACAAAACTGAAAAGTAAATGAAATCCTCCAGAAGCAAGGAGGCTCACCATAGCTAACTCAAACTCTATGTGGTATCAACGAAGCTCATGTTGATGACCCTAAATACCTGTATCTGCATCATGAAACGATGCAGGCCAAATTGCTCATTACGTGGAATGTACAAGCATGTAAGGGGAATTTTAAAGCATAAACAGAAACTTGAACTTGATAAAAAGAAAACATACTTACCTCTTGTCAACTCATTCAACGAAAATCAACTCAAGAATAAGATACTCAACTCAAAGATACATAGTTCAACTCAACTCAAAGAAAATAGGGTCAACTCAATGACAAGATATTCAAGTCAGTTAAATAACGCTCAACTCAACAATAGGATAGACTCAACTCAATAATAAGATATTCAACTCAGTGAAATAAGGCTCAACTAAACAATGAGACACTCGACTCTGGGTACTCAAACTCTAGATAACTCTAGATACTCAACTCAATAGAAAGCAACAATAAAAGATGCAATTTATGTAAAGCTTTTAAAACAGTAGATAATAACTCAATGTATTTAAGAATACAATAGTAACTTAGTTTGTATGCAAGGATACAATATAAACTTTGTTTGCATATGAAAATACAAATAAACTCTATGTATATAAAAATATAAAATATCTTCGTGGGAGTTTCTCTAACCGACAACCATCTCTATGAGTTTAAATGATGATACAACGTTTTGCCTCACGCTGTCAGGGCTGTCTGATACCTTGCCAGGGTATAGAACCTAACTCACTAAGTGGATCCACTAGTCTATGTTAAAAGCATTAAGAAATCATCTAAAAAATATGACCCTTTTGTACCCATGCTGGCTACATGGTTTATGCGAGTTGTGAGTTGTCTGAAATCTCCCCATATCGGTGCTCAATACTACTCCCAAAATATACTAGCTCATATGTTTAAAAACATAACTCTTTCTGTGGTTTGAGATTGTTACTCAAAAACTAGCTTAAAAAGTCTGTTGGAAATTGGTGTTTTCTCTCTTCAAAATCGATGTTTCCTCTCTTGTTTAAATGTGAAAACATTTTAACATTTTGAAGAAATGATCTTCACTCTTACTATTACTCAATTCAATGCTCAAGTCTTTAAAACAAGTTTAGAAAAAAATGTAAAAGACTTCTCAAAATAAAGTTCATGCCGAATTATGGACGTGAACAACTCAATCCAAGGTTTTCAATAACCATACATAGAACTCAATACTCGGAACTCAAGAACTTCAATGATAAAACTCATTTCAAGAATGCTCGAATCAGAGGGTTCATGCAGAATTATGTGCATGAACTACTCAACTCAAGGACTCAAAGATACTTCTCATCTCAAGATTGCTCGACTTATAGGGTTCATGCAAAATTATGGGCATGAACTACTCAACTAAAAGACTTCATGGGTAACGTGAAATAGTCCCATGATTAGGAATATAATCTCAAAAAGGGGTTAGGAACTCAATACTCAAAACTTAGAACTTGGAGATACTACTCCTTCCA
This sequence comes from Solanum stenotomum, assembly GCF_019186545.1. Classification (NCBI taxonomy): domain Eukaryota; kingdom Viridiplantae; phylum Streptophyta; class Magnoliopsida; order Solanales; family Solanaceae; genus Solanum; species Solanum stenotomum. The sequence continues at coordinate 7,570,048 of NC_064287.1, read as the reverse complement.
AAGATACTCAACTTATGAAGTTCATGCGGAATTTATGGGCATGAACGACTTGACTCAAGGGTCTTCGTAATGATATGAAACTCGTATATACGACTCTTCTCATTCTTATACTTACTTCCTCAAAACTTAGCTCAAATCAATAGTTGATCTCAAAGGGTCCTGTCACGACCCGGGAGCACCCCCAAGTCGTAACAAGGCGTACTCGACCCCGAAGGGGTCTTATACAAGCCACATAGTCATTCATTGCATTCAATAATGAAAATAGTGCGGAAAAATAAAAAAAAACTTATTTACATCCACACATTTAAACTTCTTAAAACAACTTTAAAAACACACAGCGGAAGTCTAAGTCTCACATGGCCATCTTAGACACAGTCGCAAAACATAAGTAGGGACACGGCCCTTTACAATCAAAAGAAGTCTATTACATGAACAAAAGAACTTAAAAGTCTTGTCCTCGAATCCATGAGGACATACCAAGTCTTGGAGGAAAGCAATCC